>NC_090194.1:335000-460000 GCF_024679245.1 Pseudorasbora parva
ATGAGAAGACGTGCTGCTTAATTATTCATGAGACTGCGTGTGTTTATCCAATGAGAAGACGTGCTGCTTAATTATTCATGAGACTGCGTGTGTTTATCCAATGAGAAGACGTGCTGCTTAATTATTCATGAGACTGCGTGTGTTTATCCAATGAGAAGACGTGCTGCTTAATTATTCATGAGACTGCATGTGTTTATCCAATGAGAAGACGTGCTGCTTAATTATTCATGAGACTGCGTGTGTTTATCCAATGAGAAGACGTGCTGCTTAATTATTCATGAGACTGCGTGTGTTTATCCAATGAGAAGACGTGCTGCTTAATTATTCATGAGACTGCGTGTGTTTATCCAATGAGAAGACGTGCTGCTTAATTATTCATGAGACTGCATGTGTTTATCCAATGAGAAGACGTGCTGCTTAATTATTCATGAGACTGCGTGTGTTTATCCAATGAGAAGACGTGCTGCTTAATTATTCATGAGACTGCGTGTGTTTATCCAATGAGAAGACGTGCTGCTTAATTATTGATGAGACTGCGTGTGTTTATCCAATGAGAAGACGTGCTGCTTAATTATTCATGAGACTGCGTGTGTTTATCCAATGAGAAGACGTGCTGCTTAATTATTCATGAGACTGTGTGTTTATCCAATGAGAAGACGTGCTGCCTAATTATTCATGAGACTGCGTGTGTTTATCCAATGAGAAGACGTGCTGCTTAATTATTGATGACGGCACGCACTGAAAGGCCTTTTCCTCTGACTGACGCTTTAATCAGTGAGATCGCTTACAGTAAGCCAGAGACGCATTAATGGATCAAAACGAGTGTTTGTTTCCGCTTTGTATGAGCGTCTCTTCAATAGATCCTGAGTCTTCACACACACTAATAAAGATGGTACGACCATTTTATTTTATCTTTTTTTGTATTATTATTTTTTTATTATTATTATCTTTACAACTGTTTTAACTATGCTTGTTTTTAATTTTTTATTCATCCATATGGTATTCTTATTTTTCATGCATATGTTACCACTGTTTTAATTTATTTCTATGTAAAGCACTTTGCATTGCCATTGGGTATGAAATGTGCTATAGAAATAAACTTGCCTTGCCTATTTAGTAATTTGTCATCCTTTTGACAATTTGTCAGTTTGTTCATATATATATTTCAAAGCAGAGAACAAATTGCGAATGTCTGTGTATTTAACTGTGCACTGAATTATAGTCGTCACAGGATGTGTGTGTGTGTGTGTGTGTAACGTGATGGTCATTTGTGGGAAGCTTTGATCAGTGGCGTGCACGAGGGCTTGATCCGCTTTGAAAGTGAAAGACTTGAAAACCGTTCGGATCTTTATCTGAGGATTGAACACAAACGCGGAAGAGAAGCCAATGCTGAATAAAGTCGTAGTTTTTGTTATTTTTGGACCCAAATGTATTTTGGATGCTTCAAGAGACTCTAATTAACCCACTGATGTCTCATATGGACTACTGTGATGATGTTTTTATTCCCTTTCTGGACATGGACAGTATAGTGTGCATACACTTGCATACGCTCTCGGACTAAATATAAAATATCTTAAACTGTGTGTGAAGATGAGCGGAGGTCTTACGGGTGTGGAGCGACATTAGGGAGAGGAGTTAATGACACACATTTCCTTTTGGCTGAACTAACCCTTTAATGGCATGTTCTAAAGCGCGTCTCGTGTGTGTGTGTGTGTGTGTGTGTTAGGTGTATCCAGCGCGACCCTCCTGCACTCCAAATCTCTGCGTGGGCACAGGGACTGCTTCGAGAAGTACCATCTCATCGCCAACCAGAACCTGTCCCGCTCCAAGGCGTCTCAGAGCGGGTACGAGGGCATGAAGCGGGCGCTGAGCCAGCGGATCGGCAGAATCCTGCAGAACTCCCAGAGCCGAGCCTCTCTGAGCGCGGAGACGCCGGGCCGGTGGGCAGCCAAACAGATCCTGGGTCAGCAGCCGAGCGGACGCAAGCTCGTGCCCCAGTCGGAGGCCCAGGTGCCGCGATACACCCCTCGATACGGGACACCTGTGCCCGATACACACTCCACACACTCCGACCAGTGCCAGGCATTATGGGCCGCGGAGAGGCGGGAGCAGCGGGACACAGACACACACACAGCACACACTCGAGACCATCGTGAGTGTTTATGATCTTCACAGTCGCAGAACATCTCTATCTCTAATGAATGCTGTTCTTATGAACATAAAGGGACAGTTCACCCCAAAATTACAACTGTCATCATTTACTGTCCCTCATGTCGTTCCAAACCTGCATGAGTTTCTGTCTTCTGCTGAACACAAAGGAAGATATTTGGAAGAATGTTTGTAACCAAGCAGAGAGAATCCATTGACTACTATAGTTGTGTGTGTGTGTGTGTGTGTGTGTGTGTGTGTGTGTGTATGAGATGAGCAGGTCTTAAAGTGACAGTAGCCTATTGTGAACAGTTGTCCTTAAAGGGACAGTTCACCTCTAAAATTATATAAAAAAAAAAAAAAAGACAAAGAGAAAATCACTCACTGCTCTTGAATAAAGTAATTATACAGTAGCTTTTAATCAATGTATATTGAAGACTGTGTAGTTTTAATTTTAGCTTACATTTATTCACTCAATTTCATACTTGTATTCTGCTTTACATCTGAGCTGCCACTGTAAGCCTTTATATATTTATTTTATATTATACAATACACTAGGAATGTGTACAATGGTTTTTTTTAAAGTAAAGTTTTAAGTTTAAGTTAGGTTTAAGGTTTAAGGTCTTTTAAATTAAATAAAATAAAGAAAGAGTATTGCAATAAAAAAAAATTCTCTTTAACCTCTTTCTGTTCCTGTCGCCTAAGAATAGAAGAGCAAAAAACCGTAAAGCGAACCCTAAACCGAACAGTAGTCAATGGTTGCTCTCTGCTTGGTTACAAACATTCTTCCGAATATCTTCTTTGTGTTCAGCAGAAGACAGAAACTCACACAGGTTTGGAACGACATGAGGGACAGTAAATGATGGCAGAAATTTCCTTTTAGGGGGAACTGTCCCTTTAATATTTATCCACTTTCTATTTCAGCATTTATAAGAACATGTCTCTAGATCCTCAAATCCTCAGAATGATTCCTGAGGGATCATGTGACCATGATGATGATAAACTCAGCTTTGATCACAGGAGTAAATCACACTTTACTATAGTGTGTGAAGCGCTCGCAGAATCGGGGAAAATTGTAGCAAAATGAGCGATCATAATAAATGCATGTTATGTTTTATTTAGTGCCGTCCTGAATAAGATACTTTACATAAAAGATGTTTACATATAATCCACAAGACAAACAACAGCTGAATTTATTAAAATGACCTGATCAGAAGTGTGTAAATTGGGGATGGGCATTTTCCCAAAATATTTTATTTGAATATTGGTTATTTAAATACGCTCCGCTTGAGGCGCTCCACAGCGCCTCCCAGTGGCTGTAGTTACACCTGCCAGCTCTACTGGGATCATCATGGAGTCGCTGCATTTACAGCCGGCAAAACTACACAATAAGAAGTGTGAACCCTTCATTCTTATTCTGTGTGTGTCATTCCCTGATGATCCGTGTGTGTGTGTGTGTGTGTGTGTGTGTGTGTGTGTGTGTGTGTGTGTGTGTGTGTCTCATTCCCTGATGATCCACGGCTGTGTGTGTGTGTGTGTGTGTGTGTGTGTGTGTCATTCCCTGATGATCCACGGCTGTGTGTGTGTGTGGGTGTGTGTGTGGTGTGTGTGTGTCTCATTCCCTGATGATCCACGGCTGTGTGTGTGTGTGTGTGTGTGTGTGTGTGTGTGTGTGTGTGTGTGTCTCATTCCCTGATGATCCACGGCTGTGTGTGTGTGTGTGTGTGTGTGTGTGTGTGTGTGTGTGTGTGTGTGTGTGTGTGTGTGTGTGTCTCATTCCCTGATGATCCACGGCTGTGTGTGTGTGTGTGTGTGTGTGTGTCTCATTCCCTGATGATCCACGGCTGTGTGTGTGTGTGGGTGTGTGTGTGGTGTGTGTGTGTCTCATTCCCTGATGATCCACGGCTGTGTGTGTGTGTGTGTGTGTGGTGTGTGTGTGGTGTGTGTTGTTCCCTGATGATCGGACATCTCTGATGTAAAATATCTTATTCAGGTCTAAGTAATAATATGTATTGTGCATGATCGCTCTCTCTCATTTAAAGGGTTTCACAGATTCTGCGAGCGGTTCACACTGACTTCAGACTTTAATAATATTTAAAAATTACGGTTTTTACTGTATTTTGATCAAATAAATGCAGCTTTGGTGAGCGATGAGTTTAAAAAATGTAGAATGTAACGGAGCAAATCTTTTGAGTAGTTTAGTAAAATCCGCACCGCAGTGAGAGGCTTTGGGCTGAGTTTAATTCTCACGGCTCGGAGAAACGGAAGGAAGACTCGATATCTTCACCATTAGGCTCGGGATCTTTCCCGTCAATACAGGCCTCAAACCCGCGGTGAAGAGTGAGGACATGGCTCATGTGTTCCCCAGAGAACCGCTTCCTGTGTCATCAGGGTCACAGTCTGAGGAGAACGCGGCTCAAGGGCTGCTGTGAAGTGAGAGGGCGTGTGTGTGTGTGTGTGTGTGTGTGTGTCAGTTTTCACAGCCATTGTGTGTGTGTGTGTCTTTCAGTGGTGAAGATGAGTGTGGAGGATCTTCGTCGGCTGAACGAGCAGCTGCTGCTGCAGATACAGAGTGAGTTTGATCTTCAATCAATTAATAGTTTTTTGCAAAAATATGTTATATCACACAAAACTTAAGTGTTAGGTTATTCAGTCTCCTTTACCCCAGGCTGCACTTACCCATAACGATAAAACATCTTTGATCATCAAAATGACATTTAAAAAAATTGCCTTTATGACAATGTATTAATGCTTTAAAATAGCTTGACTGCAACTCTTCACCCGTGCTTCATTTAGTTTATGCATATCATGAATATGCAAATGAGCCCTGTCTCCACTCACTCATACAGGCTCGAAAGCGAGATATTTTAGTCTATATAGTTTTAAATATGGATATTTTTCTTATAAAAACATACCACTTTGCTTCAGAAGGCCGTTATTAACCCCCGGAGCCGGGTGGAGCAGTTATGTGATGGATCGATGCACTTACAGTGAGGAAAATAAGTATTTGAACACTCTGCTATTTTGCAAGTTCTCCCGCTTGGAAATCATGGAGGGTCTGGAATTGTCACTGTAGGTGCGTGGCCACTGTGAGAGAGGCAATCAACAACAAAACATCCAGAAATCACAATGTATGATTTTTTTTAAACTCTTTATTTGTATGATACAGCTGCAAATAAGTATTTGAACACCTGAGAAAATCAATGTTAATATTTGGTCCAGTAGCCTTTGTTTGCCGTTCCAGAGCTCAAGCGTTTGCTGTAGTTCTTCAGCAGGTTTGCACTGCAGGAGGGAATCTGGCCCACTCCTCCACACAGATCTTCTCTAGATCCGTCAGGTTTCTGGCCTGACGCTGAGAAACACAGAGTTTGAGCTCCTCCAAAGATTCTCTATTGGGTTTAGGTCTGGAGACCGGCTAGGCCACGCCAGAACCTTCATATGCTTCTGACAGAGCCACTCCTTGGTCTCCTGGCTGTGCTTCGGGTCATTGTCATGTTGGAAGACCCAGCCTCGACTCATCTTCAATGCTCTAACTGAGGGAAGGTGGTTGTTCCCCAAAATCTCGCAATACATGGCCCCGGTCATCCTCTCCTTAATACAGTGCAGTCGCCCTGTCCCATGTGCAGAAAAACACCCCCACAGCATGATGCTGCCGCCCCCATGCTTCACAGTAGGGATGGTGTTCTTGGGATGGTGCTCATTCTTCTTCCTCCAAACGCGTTTAGTGGAATTATGACGGAAAAGTTATATTTTGGTCTCACGTGCAGGCCATAGACATCCGTTAACATTAGTGTAAACATAGATGACGTCACGGGTTTTTCTATAAAAGAAAGAACGCAGCCTTCGTATGTAGACCCAAGCAGTTTATATATTTATAATACTTACTAAAATATATTTCATATTATTTTATTACTTTTGTATTAGTTGTTTGAAGAGTAAAAAAAGAAATTGGTCGGTCTTAATGCAAATTTACAACCGGCAAGTCGGTCGGACTAAAAGGAAAAAAAAATAATAATTTGAGTCGGCCCTAAACTGACAGGGGTCGGTCGGGTTACGGCAAACAAGAATATTTTTAAGGATGGCCTCAACAACAAAACATCCAGAAATCACAATGTATGATTTTTTTAAAACTCTTTATTTGTATGATACAGCTGCAAATAAGTATTTGAACACCTGAGAAAATCAATGTTAATATTTGGTCCAGTAGCCTTTGTTTGCCATTCCAGAGCTCAAGCGTTTGCTGTAGTTCTTCAGCAGGTTTGCACTGCAGGAGGGAATCTGGCCCACTCCTCCACACAGATCTTCTCTAGATCCGTCAGGTTTCTGGCCCTGACGCTGAGAAACACAGAGTTTGAGCTCCTCCAAAGATTCTCTATTGGGTTTTAGGTCTGGAGGACCGGCTAGGCCACGCCAGAACCTTCATATGCTTCTGACAGAGCCACTCCTTGGTCTCCTGGCTGTGCTTCGGGTCATTGTCATGTTGGAAGACCCAGCCTCGACTCATCTTCAATGCTCTAACTGAGGGAAGGTGGTTGTTCCCAAAATCTCGCAATACATGGCCCCAGTCATCCTCTCCTTAATACAGTGCAGTCGCCCTGTCCCCATGTGCAGAAAAACACCCCCACAGCATGATGCTGCCGCCCCCATGCTTCACAGTAGTGAAGTCTCTGCAACGGCGTTAAGCATAAGATTAAAGCGCTCGTCTGTGTGAAGACTACATGAGCAGCAAGAGAAATCTGCAGCACTGATAACAGCGGCAACGAGCGCCAGATCTCCTCTTATTTAACAAACGAATGAAATGATAGTGCCTACTCTTCTAGTTAACCAGAGATGTTTTGTTTGTATTAGTTAGGTTCATCTGTGAAGCAAGATGTTTTAAAAAAGCGGTGGGGACATGTTCCAACCTGTCCCACCCGTAAATTACGCCTATGGGGATGGTACTCATCATTCTTCTTCCTCCAAACAGGTTTAGTGGAATTATGACGGAAAAGTTATATTTTGGTCTCATCTGACCACATGACTTTCTCCCCATGACTCCTCTGGATCATCCAAATGGTCATTGGCAAACTTCAGACGGGCCTGGACATGTGCTGGTTTAAGCAGGGGAACCTTCCGTGCAAATGCATGATTTCAAACCATGGAAGCATAACGGCCTCAAACAGGAGCCTCTAATGACCTAACTGGTTCATCTAATGTAGGATAATAAATGGAGTGGAGGTGGACATTTTAAAGGCAGACTAACAGGTCTCTGAGGGTCAGAACTCTAGCGGATAGACAGGTGTTCAAATACTTATTTGCAGCTGCATCAGACAAATAAATAGTTAAAAAATCATACATTGTGATTTCTAGATTTTTTTTTAGATTATGTCTCTCACAGTGGCCATGCACCTACAGTGACAATATCAAGACCCCTCATGATTTCCAAGTGGAAGAACTAGCAAAATAGCAGAGTGTTCAAATACTTATCCTCACTGTTTATGATGGATGGCATTATTCTTGAGTTTGAGCTGTGTGTGTGTTTGTCCTTAGGTATATGTGAATAGCACTAATAAAGTGTGTGTGTGTGTGTGTGTGTCAGGTGTGTTTGAGCAGCTGTCTGCAGCGGTGCAGGAGAAGGACTCTCTCTCCTCAGAGCTTCATGTTCGGCACATCGCCATCGAGCAGCTCTTCAAGAACTGTGCCAAGCTGCCATGGCTCCAGATCGGACGGGCCGGGGTCAAAGGTCGCAGCAGCCCGGTGGAAGGAGACCGCTGCTGACCCTTCACCCCGATGACCCTCACCTCGCTCTGATGTCCAAAGTGTTGCTATGCAGAATGAGGGTCTAAAACCTTACAAAGACTTGTTTGTTTTTATCATGTGTTGCTTTTCTCCGCTGACTCTGGGTCAGTCTGACGGCGTCGGGCAAGCTGATTGGCTGTTGCTGTGCAGTTGCTGTGGTAACAATTCCCCCCCGCTGCTCCTTCTGTTATTCCTCCCGACACTCTAGAGGAAGTTTAGCTCTTATTGCTCTCCTAAAGCTGCGTTCCTCACAGGTCAGAGGTCAGGACTGCAGCGGTGCGGACACGAGCGCCTACACACACTCACACTCACGCACACACACACACTCTCACACTCACACTCGTGCTGGGATGGATATGGAGCGAGAGGAATGCTGAACCAAAGCTGTTGTTGCCTCACGGTAACGACTTCAGTATTTATTTGTGTTGAATATTTAGAACTGACTTTTTTTCCCTGTGGTTTTCCTTTCTGTGGAGTTTAGAGTGTTTGTGTATGCGCGTGTGTGCGTGCGTGTGTGTGTGTGTGTGTTACATCAGAGCTTCTGATCTAAAGTAAATCAGGGGAAACTGCCCTCTGGTGGCCATTCACAGAATCTGCCCTGGTGTGTGAGTGTGTGTAAGAGAGTGTGAGTGAGTGAGTGAGTGAGTGAGTGAGTGAGTGAGTGAGTGAGTGAGTGAGTGAGTGAGTGAGTGAGTGAGTGAGTGAGTGAGTGAGTGAGTGAGTGAGTGAGTGAGTGAGTGAGTGAGTGAGTGAGTGAGTGAGTGAGTGAGAGTGTGTGTGTGTGTGTGTGTGTGTGTGTGTGTGTGTGTGTGTGCATTGATCTGTGGTGATCATTATTGTTGTATTATCTCCAGAATGTTTCTAAAGCTGCAGATCCGTGTTGTGAGGAATCTGCGCTGGATTCTGACTCTTCTCTTCATAAGAGATGCTCATCGCGACCCCTCTGGGGTTACTCGTTATTATTCTCAGATTATTCTCTAAGTGTGAGATCTGGATCTGCTCTGAAGACTAAACCACACGCTCCCAATTATATTAACTTATGTCATCTCTCTCTCTCTTCTCTCTCTCTCTCTCTCTACCTCCTCTCTCTCTCTCTCTCTCTCTCTCTCTCTCTCTCTCTCTCTCTCTCTCTCTCTCTCTCTCTCTCTCTCTCTCTCTCTCTCTCTCTCTCTCTATCTCTCTACCTCTCTCTCTCTACCTCTACCTCTCTCTCTCTCTACCTCTCTCTCTCTCTCTCTCTCTCTCTCTCTACCTCTCTCTCTCTCTCTCTCTCTCTCTCTCTCTCTCTCTCTCTCTCTCTCTCTCTCTCTACCTCTCTCTCTCTACCTCTCTCTCTCTACCTCTCTCTCTCTCTCTCTCTATCCTCTCTCTCTCTACCTCTCTCTCTCTCTCTCTCTCTCTCTCTCTCTCTCTCTCTCTCTCTCGTGTTCATTATTGTGCGGTTCTTTTGCGTTTGTACATTTCAAGTTTGTTGGAAGGTTTCCAGATGCTTTTGTTTGGAGTGCTGTGTTCATTTTCTTCAAGGAAATGGATTAATAAAAATATTTTTCCTAAAAGCGTGTGAAGCTTTTGATTCTCCAGCAGCTGATCTTAAAGTGAAAGGGGAATATTTATAATTCTTGCTGAAAGTGGTCTTAGAGAGATTGTGCAGAAACAGCATCAGGTCATTCCTCAACATCTTTCAGTCTAAACTCGCGTTATATTTACACACACATTCCCTCCGTTGGGTTTGAGGCACTTCTGACCCGGTTTCATTCATTCTCTACTCTGTGTGTGTGTGTGTGTGTCTCGCTTTCAACATGTTGTGCGTTGCATGTACCACATTAACAATTTAAATAATGAATAAAGATTAAAGTATGTTTATTGTAATGCATTGTTTGATTTGTAAGATATTACGTTGGCGTTCTTCTGCTTCCGTTTCTTCTTCCGCTTGAGTCCATGGCAGCCCATAAACCGCTGGCGGGAAACTTGTGACATTTGGCACACAGCTAGAGGACTGGCCCAACACTAATCTCACCAGTTGTGGAGTCTCTAACCCAATCCCTCTAGCGCCACCACCTGTCCAAAGTTTGACTTGACTCCAGACGATTTGATTCAACCCTATGATGCCATTTTCTTTAGTGTCAATTTTCCCGCCAAAAAACTACTTTTTCAAATTCAGTTTAGACAGTTTATGAGATGTGCACAAAAATGTCGTCCTAAAACCAGATCGTCTTCGGAAAACGGCAATAAAAAGGGCGGGAGCCGATTCATCCGTGCCCAAACTAATGTTACGTAGCACTCGTGATAATAGACATAAGGCCTAACCTCTGTAACGCTTTATCATATCCAGACCAAACTTGGTCCAGATCATCACAAGCACGACCTGAGGCTACATGCTGTGTGTCTGTGCAGCGCCACCTACTGGTCTGGAGAAATCGGCCATTTTGGCCGTCAGCCATTTTGGATTTCGTGGTGAAATGCTGTATTTAATGAACGCATTATCGTATCGTTACAAACTCGTTATGGGTCACCGATACGATGCCCTGAAGGAGCCTGAGAAGTTTCGAGCCAGCGCCACCTAGTGGTAAAATCAAATATTCACATGCTTATAACTTTGGATTTGGTTGACTTACTTTCACAGCAGTCACATCTTTAGGCAAGGCAAGTTTATTTCTATAGCACATTTCATACCCAATGGCCATTCAAAGTGCTTTACATAGAAATTAATTAAAATAGAGATAACATATGCATGAGAAAAGATTTTTTGAAAAACCTACTTTTGCAAACTGGTCCTCGGTTTTTGGCCTGAGCAGAACCAAACCAGTGGAGATTCTCTAGAGTCTGATTGTCAATAGTTGTCAAAAAATGTCCAAATTTCGACTTGCGGACTGGTTAGGGTTAGGTAAGCGCCGCCTAAACGTTAAATGTGACCCGGGCCACTTTTACTAAAATGGCTTTAATTCATGAATTGGCCGAGATATTTTCTCTAAACTTTGGATGTGTATATGAGATCAATCTGAGGTCACATGAAAAAAATTGCAGCGATCGTACACTTGGTGGCGCTATAACAGAAAAAAAACATGAAAATGGCTATAACCAACCAAACGTTAGTCCGATTGACTTGTAAACTGAAATACACTGTCTTTGTCCAAGGTGCCATGTGAGGACATTGGCGTATCTTAAAAAACATGGCCGCCATCGGCCAATGAAATTTGAGCATCTATTAGACAAGGTTAATGGAGGCCGATCCTAAAGGAGCCTGAGAAGTTCCAAGCCGTTTTTTCACAGGAGTCAGCTCTTTAGACTCCTGAATCCTTGCAGAGTTCAATGATACCAAACATGACAGGTTTCACCTTATGGTTTGTGCAACGGGCGGATTTAGCGCTTAAAAAACGCTTGTGCCTGTCTTAATAGCCTATCTTCCGATCGAGACGAAACCACAGCAGGAAATTCGGAAACACTGGTCGATAGCTCAACAATAAAGCACAAAGGTCAACATTTTTATAAAAAGTATAACAAAAGTGTCTATAACTTCAAAACTAAATGAGAAATTTACACCAAATTTGACACATGTCTGGGACACCTAAAAACTGGTGGAGATCAGGCAAGATCCGTTAAAAACCATCAGACCCTGGAGCTCTTCAGCGGTCGTGCCTCTCACGGGGATATCTGGGCCGATAGCCAACAACACATCGGATCGCTCAAAATTATCCATTTTTCTTTTATGACAAAAATCACTGCGATATTAAGATCATGTTCCATGAAGATATTTAGTAAATGTCCTGTTGTAAATATATCATAAATGTATTATTAGTAGTAATATGCATTGCTGAGGACTTCATTTGGACGACTTTAAAGGAGATTGGAAAGATTATTTATTCAGCTTTTCATACATGTATACATCTCAATTTAAAAAAATAAACCTTTACTGGTTTTGTGGTCCAGGGTCACACTGCAAAAAATGCTTTTCTTTCTTTGTATTTCTGTCTTGTTTCTAGTCATATCTAAAAATTCTTACATTAAGCATTTACTAGACAAAAATTATTGTCTTGTTTTGGGAAAAATAACTCAAAATGAAGAGAGTTTTTGCTTAAAATAAGATAAATAATCTGCCAATGGGGTGAGAAAAATAATCTTGTTTTCTGTTTGAATTAAGATTATTTTTCTCACCCCATTGGCAGATTATTTATCTTATTTTGATTATTTTATTTATTTTCCCCCAAAACAACACAATTACTTTAGCTTGTCTAGTCAATACTTCTTATTTTAAGAATTTTTATATGTTTGGACTAAAAACAAGACAAAAATACTATTTTTTGCAGCCCGATAAGTGCTGCTTGCAGCTATATTTTACTGCGTTTTTACTGCCATATTTTTACTGTAACCCATAATTTATTCCTGAACCCCACAGAGTGTTCTTTTGTTTTCCGTGTCTCTATTTCTCGATGGAATATGAGGCTTTAATGTCATAACCCAGATAGCACACATACGTCGGGCCGATGTCGGCGCGATGCACAAAGTTCCATCGGAAAGACATCGATCAGAGAGCGTTTGCTAATTGGGACAAAGTCGCCGAGACATCGGCATTTGATCGCGAATGCTGTCCGGCCGACGTGTGGACGATGCAATACAGCAAATCCTGGCCACTATTCATGGGCTTTCTAGGACCTTTATTTAGGTCGAACCTTTCGGGTTACACCCAGATAGCACACTGGCATAGAATCAACGTTACACTCACGGCATTAAAGACCAACGTCAGACACTCCATTCAAAACATCAATCTACGCAGATGATTTACTTACCCTATGCTGAATGACGTTGATGTCAGTTGAGTGAAACACGATGTTGATTTCAGTTTGGTACAGTTAACGTTAACACATTTTTCTGTTTTAAAAATAGCAAATACTTAATACTAATAAGATACATTGGCCTGTTTATGTAATAATCACACATAACATTCAGTTAACATTGTTTTAATATTTACAGAGCAGTTACAGATAGCCTACATGTTTAGAGCAAACAATCTATATAAATATTCAATATGACAATATAATAGAAAAGGCATTTAATAGAAAAATATATATAATAGAAAAGGCATTTAATAGAAAAATATATATAATAGAAAAGGCATTTACATTCAAATACACAAAGAGGTAGGCTATACAGGTACATAAATTAAAAGCAATATTTACTCAAGAACAACTGATCATGTACCAGACACATTATTTTTATTGGAGCACAAAAGGATATGTCAGTCAGAACATAATGAGACTCAAATGACAGGTTCTTTTCTAATGGTGACTGAGACTATGTGACTCTTTTTGTGTTACACAAAATAAATGCATATGGGTGAGTAGATGGTTTATAAAGAAAGCGTACCCTTGAAAATGTAGGGCAGAAGAACATTGCAGATGAATTGGTTTTCTTTTGCAACTATTGCAGCCTACTATCAGCAAGTGTAAACTCCTTGGTGAAAAAGGTGACAAAGATGTAACCCACATTTCCAATAGCATAGAGAAAATATTTTTAATTACTTTAAAAAATAAAATGCATATTATGAGCCAAAAAAGAGGTTTAAACCACACTGAAAAGTCATTATTAAATACCGATGAGAAGGATGCAATACTAGTGAAACTGGAAAATTAAAGTTTGACCATTGGACGAGAAATACTGATCGAGTCCGCAAAGTCCAGCCAATCTCTTGAATTAAATATCAATTGTTTATATATTGACTACAAACAGAATTAATAGTTGTTAATGAAATAGGTTTGGCATTGGTAAATTGAGACTGGAAAAAATATAACCAGAACATCGACTCAAGCTATGCATGTGCTGTATAATATCGAGTATTATTTTAGCAAAACTAAGCACTGCTGACAGTGGAGAAAATTTCAGTAAAGTCACTGAGAAAATGTATTAGGATTTGTAAACTTGTAGTTTTCTTTTCTCTCACAAACACAACAGTTATATTTGTACTAATCCTATTCTACAAATCACAAATTAATAAAATCGTGGGCTCATTTTTTCCATCAAGGGGAAAAAAATCATACTCACGATCTCACATCATCTAACAAGTAAAATTTGTCCATGGCTTCACACTTTTGATACATGGGTGCACCAAACGCAGAATAAAGATACAGTCACACTACACTTTACATTACATTGACGGGAAACCTTTGTATTAAAGTCAAGTAGATATTTTTTTTATATTTTGAATATACTGTTTTTAAATGTTGAATTCATGTTTATATAAAGACTGCAGAGCATGAAGTCATCATGTTTTGTCATGTTTTTATCATTTGTTAATTTGTAGAATAGGACTTGTGCACCACCAGAAAATAATTTGAAAAGGTTTAACTGTTGTGTTCTTTGTGAGAAAGAAAAGTTTGCAACTTCTAAAAAAAACATGTTCTCTGACTTTAAGGGTGCTTTCACACCTGCCTTATTTAGTTCAGTTGAATCGTACTAGAGTTCGTTTCCCTCTTTGGTGCGGTTCGTTTGGTGAAAGCAGCAATCGCACTCAGGTGCGCACAAAAAGCGGACCAAACAAGCGTACCGAGACCTCCTTGAAGAGCTGGTCTCGGTGCGCTTTCAAACGAACTCTGGAGCGGTTAGCTGGTGGTGAGAACGTGATCCGGCCTCGAACAGAACCAACTGCAAAAGTACTGATAATATTTTGACTAAACCAGCTGCCGTAGTTAGCAGCGCTGACATTATGTGCATGACATTATTACCTGATAGATCGTTGGAAATATTTTCGGAATGAGCGTGTCAGAGTTAAGAATAATTAATGCACGCCTCTGATTGAAGTGACGAGTGATGTGCGCTCGCCGTCTGCAGTACGTTGTTTTCAAGTCGCATCCGCGCTTCATTATAGAAAGGTATTGTTTGCATACTGTGGTTAATACACAATATGTAGTAGATTATGGCCAGGGACAAAACCTGCCCGCAGTCGTCTTTCTATAGTGTTATAGTTTGCTGGGTTTTCCTCTTCTGTTGAAATTTTCCCACAAAGTAAATTCTGACCAATCGAAAAGCAGTTTAGGTAATACACCATGGCCAATGAGTGATGTGGATGTTGTCACATGTTTCAACTGGTTCGGACCAAAGCAATCAGTGTGGTGTGAAAAGGAACCAAAAAAGCTGTAAAATGCCACAATGTATTATTTAATTGTTTGGCCTTGGTTCGGACCAAATTAACTGAACAAGAGATGTGAAAGCACCCTAAGTGCACTGATGTGTGACTATTCTTTACAACTACAAATCCCACTGTCACAGGTGTTCAGTTTTTCTATAATAATACCCTCACAGAACAGGGTATTGATCAGCCATCCATGCAAAAGCAGAGGTCAGTGTGGTGGACTGTTGGTACATCTGTCCAGGCCAACATTTGATGTCTTCATGCCTTCAACTGGGGATTCCCAGAGAACCTGTAACAAAAATAGTACAGTTCAAAATCCATTGTACATACTCATTACAAAGTATTGAATCTGGTTACACAAATTATCATACAAGGTTCAATTTAACTTTAGCTCAATATACAATATTTGCAGCATAATATTGCACAAAAGGCACGGTTTTGTCTTGCACTCTGAATATTCCATTAATTTGGCAATTTGTGACAAGCCCAGTGACATTGTCACATTTTCTTCTCTATTTAATTTTTATACAAAATGAATGAATAATGTAAAATATAAATAATTACATAACTAAACTGGAAAAATATTAGGGATGTCACAATTCTCAATATAATATTGACCCATTCGGTACGACACCCTTGGATCAATAGGCGCTTGTGTATTGCATTAATTTCTGTGCATTTTATTTCTCTCTGAATTGGCTCTGTTTTGTGTGCCAATGAGTCTATGCTGATATGAGCAAAATATCCAATCACGATGCACTAAAGTTAGGGGGTGTTTAGCCACGGATGCAATGCTGGTGTCTTAGGGTGCGTTCACACTTGTCATGTTTGGTTGGATTAAAACGAACCCTGGTGCGGTTGCTCGTTTAGTGCGGTTCATTTGAACATATGTGAACGCTGCCACCCGAACCCTGGTGCGCACCAAACAAGCGGACCGAGACCGCTAAAAAGATGGGTCTCGGTCCGCTTCCAAACGAACTCTGGTGCGGTTCGATTGATATATGAACGCAACACGGACCAAAGACATGTAAACGGACCAAAAACCGGACGTATAATGTCACAAGATGCCACGCATAATGCAGCTCGGCGTATCCAAAATGAGTAACTTTAACGTTAGAGGACAAACGTAGAGCAACGAGGAAGAGCCTCATCAATATTTGGTCAGACGAGCATGTTTCGAAAATGCTAGAAAAAACACACAAAAAGCATACCTGGCTCTTCTCATCAAAGTTCCTGTGTTGCCCATTATTAGCAGGTGCAGACGACAGAACGGCCGTCTCTTTTGCACAACGGAGGAAATCCTGCTGCTGTTTTGAATGTTTTGAACATTTTATGAGCTCTTCATGAGTTCTCAGCGGGTAAAAATAATGCCACATGTACACGCATAAAATGATCGCGTTTAATCCGGCACACAGCGTTGTTTTGAACATTTCATGAGCTCTTCATGAGTTCTCTGGTAAAAAAATAATGCCACATGTACACGCATAAAATGATCGCGTTTAATCCAGCACACAGCGTTGTTTTGAATGTGAACATTTCATGAGCTCTTCATGAGTTCTCTGGTAAAAAATAATGCCATATGAACACGCATAAAATGCCCGCGTGTAATCCGGCACACAGCGTTGTTCTGATTGTTCGGTAAGCAGCTCCTACGTCATATAAGCCGACCAATCAGGTTGTGAGCGTCTCCCTGTGCCTTTGGTTCGGTAACTTTAGGTTCGCTGTTAAAAATGCCCGTGTGAACGCTAAGCGGACCAGGACTATTATGTTTGTTTTTGTTTTTTGGTCCGGACCAAACTAACCAAACGAACCGAACTACAAGTGTGAACGCACCCTTAGAGCGGTGAAGTGAGGCTGCAGGGCGCACCACCATCGTTTAAACCTGTGGTGTGGGTGGGGTGTGCGATATAAAGTTAAAGAGTTAGTTCACCCAAAATTAACCCAATAACCCAATAAATTCTGCCATAATTCCTCATGTGGTTGGACAGGGTTAGGGTTAGGGTTAGGGTTAAGATAAGGTTAAGGTTAAGAGTTAGGGTTAAGATAAGGTTAAGTTAAGGTTAGGGTCAGACCTCCGTTCATCTTCACACACAGATGAAGATATTAGTGTTGAAATCAGATGATTTGATTTGATTTAATGGTTTATTTGAAAGGGGACAGTGCAATTTCATAAAACACATGAACAAACATGGTTAAAAAAGCCAGAATTAGCTAAAAGGCTATTTTTCATCTGTAGTCCCCTGGCCAAGATGTAAAAAAAGCAATTAAATACATATAAAAATATGTATCAGATTGCTCAGAAAGGCCTTCACTGACACCAATGTCATTTCCTCTCTTAAGACCCATAAAGGCACTAAAGACGGCGTTACAAAGCCCATCTCACTACAGTGGCTCTATAATCATTTTATGATAGTAAAGTAGGAAGTAAGGTAGTACTTTTTCAAAGTACAGGAACTTTCGAGGGCGGGACTTGGGCGCTGAACATGCTGATTGGTTGAGCTCACGCAGCATTTTATTTCAACCGCGCGTTCGTCTCAGCCATCTTACGTACAATGTCTGTAATAGCTGATAATAATATACATTGTCATTTTAAATCTAGCTTTACAAGCTTTCTGATTATGCTGCTGAATCTGCATATTAGTGCTCTTTTCTGTCATAACCAGCAAAAGCAGCACAGCTTGAATCTCTTCCATACTTGTTATTCATTTTTTTTCACCATGTAAACGACCTGACCGATTACTTTTAAGTGTGCGTCCTTACATGGCGTGACAGCGCGCGCCGCGCTCATGTTGACAAGAGAGAATAGTTAATTTTTCTGAGGGGTAAACATTTTATTTCGTAAGTTATGAAGATAATGTTGGAGTAATGACACAGCGTATATTGCCCCAGGCAGTTTTTACTTTAACTGCGCCTGACAGAAGATTTGTTTTTCTGAGATGATAATTACACTTTACAACAAATAAATAGCTATAAATAATACTGTATTAGTCCTGGTGGCCGTTAAGAGTTGCTATGGCTACAGTTAACACATTCCAGCTGCTGGAGAAAACAGCGGTGACATTTTTGATGCGGCAGACAAACTGCATGTGACAAAATGATTGTGATTGAAAGTCATCACATGTAAACACCAGATCGGTTTAGATAACGGCTCATGTAGACAGTCCACTAAATCTTTCAATCGGTATACACAAAAATGATTTCTGTCCGACATTGATGGAGGAGCAGTCGCGCAGTAGGTTACATCACCAGACTAATTTGCCTAATCTTCTCGGAACTTTAGATCGCGGTTCGAAGCTTCAGGAAGCGGTGTTTTGAAAACAGCCATCACTATATAAGTTGTTATTTTGCTTTTTTTGGCGGACAAAAACTATTCTCATCGCTTCATAAAATTAGTGTAGAACCACTGTAGTGAGATTTTTCATTTTTGGGTGAACTAACCCATTAAATTCATATAACAAGATTATAACAGATCATTCCATTAGATTTTGAAAAATGTAATTCAATTTTGTGGAAAAGTTTTCCTTAATTTAAGTGCGTTCAATAGCTTTGTTTTTGAGTGTATTTTCCAGACTAACAATGTAACATTAAACCTATCAAAATAAATTAAAGGGATAGTTCACCCAAAAATGAAAATGTGATGTTTATCTGCTGACCCGCAGGGCATCTGAGATGTAGGTGTGTTTGTTTTTTCAGTAGAACTCAGATGAAGATTTTTAACTTTGACATGCATTATACGAGCGATATTAATCCATATTAAACCCTGTGGCTCGTGGCGACACATCGAAACGATCGGTTTCTGTGATAAACACAACTGTATTTGTTATTTTTTTACCTCATATAAGACGAATCTCATTTAGGATGAGTAGGTCAAAATCCCGGCGCGAACGTAGATGCCTCATTCGACCGATCCATCGAGGCACTAATAAGGCATATATCTATGATCGCACTGGGTTTTGACCTTCTTAGATGGAACTAATGGCGTTGGGAACACTAGATGAGATTCGTCTGATATGAGGTAAAAAATAACACAAATACTGTTGTGCTTCTCACAGAAAGTGATCGTTTTGTGTTTTAACACATCAATGTGTCGCCACGTGCCGCTGGGTTTAATATGGATTCCTAAGTCTTTGTGTTTTTTACTCTCATAGAAATACACCCCATTGACATGCATTATATGAGCAACAGCTAAGTTAAAAATCTTCATTTGTGTTCTACTGAAGAAATTAACACACCTACATCTCGGAAGCCCAGCAGATAAACAGCACAGTGTAATTTTTTGAGTGAACTATACCTTTAATACAGATTGAAGCCTGTTGTTTTCAGTCTTTTGATCTGGGATAGTGGCAGCTATTGGGAAACTCACCATCTTCATGTACTAATTGTAGATGTCATCAAGGCCTTGTCCTGAAAAATCTCAGCACCAAACGCTGGGCTTTATATCTGATCTGGTAATAAGAGCACAGCAATAACTGTAAGAACTCTAATGATATATCTTTACCCTCTGACACTGTATTGTGATATAATTCAAACATTTTAGAGGCTAATAGTATGAGCAGTGAGTACGCTGAAAAATAACTTAAATGCCTAAAGTTGTTGACCGCCTGAACCACAGTCAGCATTTAAAGTATTTAAGTATTTAGTAAAAGTATTTAAGACCATAACATCCTGTTATCATAATAGTTAATCATAAATACAAACTATAACACACTACATTTGTCACCTTGTCTAATTTTGCTGATTATTTTACCCTAAAGGCTTTTCAGACGGTCTTACTGTAACAACATGGAGTTAATGTTTTTAAAATGTACAGACCCCCAACTTTTGAACAGTAGTATAATTTTTGAGGTTTTGCTTACCAGTCATCTAGTTTTTAGCCTGAGATTTTCTTCAACAGGAGTGCAGGCCATCAGCATGGAAGAATCTAGGAACATAAACAGTTTATCACAGAGCCTATATAATGTCAGGCTTATTAGAAGGAGACAAGCTAGAGCAGAGGTGAAACGCAGATAAGAGAAAGTAGAATATGCAGAGTATACATACAATAATTTCTTAACATAATTTGTTTTAGGCTTACTTCATTTTACATTGCTCAGTGTTACTTACGTGTGGTTGTCAGAACCTTGCAAACTGTAATAAAAAATAATTTTGCAAAAGAAAATAACATGCATGGTGATGTAGGTAAAATATTTAGTATGGTAACACTTTGGTATGGGAAACATTCACTTAACTTTTGCCTCAAATTCATAATTTACTGCTTAATAGATAGTAAGGTAGTTGTTGTAGCGTTTAAGTTTAGTTAGATACCAGGAAGAATTTAGGGATGTTGTAGTATAAGGTCATGCATTAATATGTGCTTAATAATACTAATAAACAGCAAATGTGCAAGCTAAGAATTGTTCACTTTACTAAAGTGTTACCTTTTGTAGAAAAAATACGAAAGATTTAATGAGATTTTACCCTTCTCTGTCAGCAGCCCATGGGAACATCCTTTGCCTCCGTTGTTGTATTATTATTTTTTTTACTGAAATCACAGGGGGGGAAAAAAGGAACGTAATTGGTATTAAATAATTAAACATTAAATGTAATTTAGGTTGTTGTTGTTGTTGTTTTTTACCGTGAAAGATCATTTCATTTGATTTTGGCGTTTCCTGTAATAACATTAACTTATAGTGAAGTTAGGTTAAATCAATTAGCTCACTTCCAATAACCCATTGACAGACTACCAGCAAACCTAAAAAAAACTATCAAAGCCTCTCTTCTGCACATAAAGACGTGATTAAAAACTCACTTTCATTAGAGCTAAAGTATATTAGCAAACTGCTAATAAAAAACGGTTGAGATGCTAACGGACTTTTTCAAAGACACTGAACAATTTTAATAAAGTAAATATTCGACAGAAGCGTGTCAATTACAGTAAGAAACGTGTACGGAACAGTTTTATATTATTTGTGTAATGTTTATGGACTAAACTTACCTGAAAGCAGCGAAAATAACAGGAGCGTGTCCGTTACTGTGCTGTTGCTGGCTTGCTGCAAACTCCGGCCCGTTTCCATGGTAACTTCCAGTGTTTGACTGTTCAACGCACACGCCCGTCAAAGTCACGCAGCAGCATTACGTAAATAAACACGTACATTACCAATTTAATGAACAGTCAGTTTATTTATCAGATGATGACAAATGTTCAGACAGTTTGGCAACTCAAAAAACTTTGGCACAAGAGTATGCACCATTTCTGACTAAAAACTGTGAGGAATTCTTGGAGTGAAAACTGCGATTACAAACTGCCTGTTTTTTTTCTGATTTCCTCAAGTGAAAATTTACCTAAAACCCACAGATGGCGTCGCGTCGCTTCGTCTTTCTCTCGGGTTGGTGGCAAAGAGATGAATGGGCAGCATGAGCAAACAACAGATAAACACAGCATCGGCCTCCAGTATATTGGGCCGACCCAAAGCCGACGAGCTGGAAATAAAGCGATATTCGCGTATGCCTGGCCGATACTTATTCGATGTTATGATTTGGAGGCCGACGTCCGCTCTGGGGCCGACGTCGGCCAGACGTATGTGTGCTATCTGGGAATACTTATAATAATATCTGAGGAGAGTCCGTGATTTGAGGCTTTAATGTCATAATAATATCTGAGGAGAGTCCGTGATTTGAGGCTTTAATGTCATAATAATATCTGAGGAGAGTCCGTGATTTGAGGCTTTAATATCATAATAATATCTGAGGAGAGTCCGTGATTTGAGGCTTTAATGTATTAATAATATGATAATAATAATATCTGAGGAGAGTCCGTGATTTGAGGCTTTAATGTATTAATAATATGATAATAATAATATCTGAGGAGAGTCCGTGATTTGAGGCTTTAATGTATTAATAATATGATAATAATAATATCTGAGGAGAGTCCGTGATTTGAGGCTTTAATGTATTAATAATATGATAATAATAATATCTGAGGAGAGTCCGTGATTTGAGGCTTTAATGTATTAATAATATGATAATAATAATATCTGAGGAGAGTCCGTGATTTGAGGCTTTAATGTATTAATAATATGATAATAATAATATCTGAGGAGAGTCCGTGATATCGGTTCCGCGCGCCAGATCTTTGGTTCCGCCTCCACACGCGCGCACACCGGAAGTTTGGATTTTGTTGTTACACTGGAACAAAATGGCTGCTGTGAGTTTTTTTCATTGAAGGCACTGTGAGATTTCTCCCGCTTCTCTCCTCGGATTGCCCTCCTGTGGTGATGCGACTCGACTGGCAGGTGTGTGTGAGTGTGTGTGGCCGTTGTCGCTCGTGTTGTGTGTGTTTGTGCAGTTTGTGAGCGGGTTTGTGAGAGGGTTAGCTGGGGTTAGCCAGCCTGGCGTCTGCTGGAGCTCCAGGGCTGAAGTTTGCCTTCTTATGCTGGGATCATATTCCATGGTTGTCGCTATTGCATCTTTGAACACACACTTGGTCGTCATTCTGGGGGATTTCAGCACATTTGTTTAGCAGATGCTGTGAGTGTATATAAACAAAGATGCAGAACTGTCTTCATGTCTCACTCATTGGATGTGTCACCTGACAGGTGTGTGTGTGTGTGTGTGTGTGTGTGTGTCTAATCTCAGGGCCTGAATGGTGTGTTTGTGGAGGGGACAGTGTTGGTGTAACACAACATCGCCTCCTGTCACACAGAGACCAAGATGGTAAGAACTTCAGGTCTGCATTAAAGGGACAGTTCACCTAAACATGCTTTCCTCTCCCTCAGCTCATCCCCGGTGTGTGTATGGCATTCTTCTCTCAGACGAACACAGAGTTACTTTAATAACCTGACTCTTCCACACTTTATAATAGTAGTGAATGGATTTATAAAAGTGCTTCCATCCTTTATACGTCATACGCTGGAACTCCATGTCTCTCGTAAACGACAGTTGCCGTAAGTTAGAGATCACAGTTTGCAAAGTTTTAAATATGGATATTTTTTCTCACACAAACACAGTGTTTCAGAAGGCCTTTCACCCCAGAGCTGTGTGGAGCAGTTATATGATGGATAGATGCACTTGTATGATGATATTTGCAGTTTTGTAATGGATAGATGCAGTTTTATGACGGATAGATGCAGTTTTGTAATGGATAGATGCAGTTTTATGATGGATAGATGCAGTTTTATGATGGATAGATGCACTTTTATGACGGATGGATGCACTTTTATAAATCCATTCACTACTATTATTAAGAGTGGGTTATTAAAGTAACTCTGATTGTGTTCGTCTGAGAGAAGAATGTCATACACACACCAGGGATGAGCTGAGGGAGAGGAAAGCATGTTTAGGTGAACTGTCCCTTTAATGATGGGTTTTTAACAGGACTGGGTTTTATTCAACATTATGGGATTGATCTGAGAGATTTGATCTTTGTGTGTTTTATTTGTTTCTTCCACAGCAACAAGTCCTAGAATATGCATTGGATCGGGCTGAGGTAACTTTGAGCTTGTGTGTGTGTGTGTGTGTGTGTGTGTGTGTCTATAATAACTGCTCATGTGGCAATAATCTGAGATATTGTGTGTTGTTTAGTATATTGTTGAAAGTGCCCGTCAGCGCCCAGCGAAGAGACGCGTGTCCTCGAGCACAAGGAAATCCTTATATCAGAAACTTTATGAATTATACATTGAAGAGTGTGAGAAGGAGCCGGAGCTGAAGGTGATCCTCAAAGTTTTAACTTTCTTTTTTGGCTTCCATCTTAAAGGAACACTCCACTTTTTTTGAAAATAGGCTCATTTTCCAAGTCCCTTAGAGTTAAACAGACTTTTACCGTTGTTGAATCCATTCTGCCGATCTCTGTATCTGGCGGCAGCACTTTTAGCATAGCTTAGCATACATCATTGAATCGGATTAGACCATTAGCATCACGCTCAAAAATGACCAAAGACTATATTTTTCAAAGATAATATTTTTCCTATTTAAAGGTGCCCTAGAAAGAAAAACTGAATTAACCTTGCCATGGTGAAATAATAAGAGTTCAGTCCATGGACATCACACACTGTGAGTCTCAGACACCATCGCCTCCTCCTTCTGATGTAAATCTCGTGAATCAAAAACACCACAGAAAAAATAAGTGCTCCTCAACATAAACCCAACCGTGACGCAGGCGTTGGGGATCATTAATATGCTCATGTTCATTATCAGGCGGAACAGACGGAGCGACTCATCGGGACTGCAGATAAACAAACGGCTCTCAGGACGCGCGTCATGTTCAGGCTGTGCGGGGGACGGGAGGACTGTTCATATGGGTTAGGGTTAGGGGACGGGAGGACTGTTCATATGGGTTAGGGTTAGGGGACGGGAGGACTGTTCATATGGGTTAGGGTTAGGGGACGGGAGGACTGTTCATATGGGTTAGGGGACGGGAGGACTGTTCATATGGGTTAGGGTTAGGGGACGGGAGGACTGTTCATATGGGTTAGGGGACGGGAGGACTGTTCATATGGGTTAGGGTTAGGGGACGGGAGGACTGTTCATATGGGTTAGGGGACGGGAGGACTGTTCATATGGGTTAGGGTTAGGGGACGGGAGGACTGTTCATATGGGTTAGGGTTAGGGGACGGGAGGACTGTTCATATGGGTTAGGGTTAGGGGACGGGAGGACTGTTCATATGGGTTAGGGGACGGGAGGACTGTTCATATGGGTTAGGGTTAGGGGACGGGAGGACTGTTCATATGGGTTAGGGTTAGGGGACGGGAGGACTGTTCATATGGGTTAGGGGACGGGAGGACTGTTCATATGGGTTAGGGTTAGGGGACGGGAGGACTGTTCATATGGGTTAGGGTTAGGGGACGGGAGGACTGTTCATATGGGTTAGGGGACGGGAGGACTGTTCATATGGGTTAGGGTTAGGGGACGGGAGGACTGTTCATATGGGTTAGGGTTAGGGGACGGGAGGACTGTTCATATGGGTTAGGGTTAGGGGACGGGAGGACTGTTCATATGGGTTAGGGTTAGGGGACGGGAGGACTGTTCATATGGGTTAGGGGACGGGAGGACTGTTCATATGGGTTAGGGGACGGGAGGACTGTTCATATGGGTTAGGGTTAGGGGACGGGAGGACTGTTCATATGGGTTAGGGTTAGGGGACGGGAGGACTGTTCATATGGGTTAGGGTTAGGGGACGGGAGGACTGTTCATATGGGTTAGGGTTAGGGGACGGGAGGACTGTTCATATGGGTTAGGGTTAGGGGACGGGAGGACTGTTCATATGGGTTAGGGTTAGGGGACGGGAGGACTGTTCATATGGGTTAGGGTTAGGGGACGGGAGGACTGTTCATATGGGTTAGGGGACGGGAGGACTGTTCATATGGGTTAGGGGACGGGTTAGGGTTAGGGGACAGGAGGACTGTTCATATGGGTTAGGGTTAGGGGACGGGTTAGGGTTAGGGGACAGGAGGACTGTTCATATGGGTTAGGGTTAGGGGACGGGTTAGGGTTAGGGGACAGGAGGACTGTTCATATGGGTTAGGGGACGGGTTAGGGTTAGGGGACGGGTTAGGGTTAGGGGACAGGAGGACTGTTCATATGGGTTAGGGTTAGGGGACGGGAGGACTGTTCATATGGGTTAGGGGACGGGAGGACTGTTCATATGGGTTAGGGGACGGGGACGGGAGGACTGTTCATATGGGTTAGGGTTAGGGGACGGGAGGACTGTTCATATGGGTTAGGGGACGGGAGGACTGTTCATATGGGTTAGGGGACGGGAGGACTGTAAATATGGGTTAGGGGACGGGGACGGGAGGACTGTTCATATGGGTTAGGGTTAGGGGACGGGAGGACTGTTCATATGGGTTAGGGTTAGGGGACGGGAGGACTGTTCATATGAGTTAGGGGACGGGAGGACTGTTCATATGGGTTAGGGGACGGGAGGACTGTTCATATGAGTTAGGGGACGGGAGGACTGTTCATATGGGTTAGGGGACGGGTTAGGGGACGGGTTAGGGTTAGGGGACGGGAGGACTGTTCATATGGGTCAGGGTTAGGGGACGGGAGGACTGTTCATATGGGTTAGGGTTAGGGGACGGGAGGACTGTTCATATGGGTTAGGGTTAGGGGACGGGAGGACTGTTCATATGGGTTAGGGTTAGGGGACGGGAGGACTGTTCATATGGGTTAGGGTTAGGGGACGGGAGGACTGTTCATATGGGTTAGGGGACGGGAGGACTGTTCATATGGGTTAGGGTTAGGGGACAGGAGGACCGTTCATATGGGTTAGGGGACAGGAGGACTGTTCATATGGGTTAGGGTTAGGGGACGGGAGGACTGTTCATATGGGTTAGGGTTAGGGGACGGGAGGACTGTTCATATGGGTTAGGGTTAGGGTTAGGGGACGGGAGGACTGTTCATATGGGTTAGGGTTAGGGGACAGGAGGACTGTTCATATGGGTTAGGGGACGGGAGGACTGTTCATATGGGTTAGGGTTAGGGGACAGGAGGACTGTTCATATGGGATAGGGTTAGGGGACGGGAGGACTGTTCATATGGGTTAGGGTTAGGGGACGGGAGGACTGTTCATATGGGTTAGGGTTAGGGGACGGGAGGACTGTTCATATGGGTTAGGGTTAGGGGACGGGAGGACTGTTCATATGGGTTAGGGGACGGGAGGACTGTTCATATGGGTTAGGGTTAGGGGACGGGAGGACTGTTCATATGGGTTAGGGGACGGGAGGACTGTTCATATGGGTTAGGGTTAGGGGACGGGAGGACTGTTCATATGGGTTAGGGGACGGGAGGACTGTTCATATGGGTTAGGGTTAGGGGACGGGAGGACTGTTCATATGGGTTAGGGGACGGGAGGACTGTTCATATGGGTTAGGGTTAGGGGACGGGAGGACTGTTCATATGGGTTAGGGGACGGGAGGACTGTTCATATGGGTTAGGGTTAGGGGACGGGAGGACTGTTCATATGGGTTAGGGTTAGGGGACGGGAGGACTGTTCATATGGGTTAGGGTTAGGGGACGGGAGGACTGTTCATATGGGTTAGGGTTAGGGGACGGGAGGACTGTTCATATGGGTTAGGGTTAGGGGACGGGAGGACTGTTCATATGGGTTAGGGTTAGGGGACAGGAGGACTGTTCATATGGGTTAGGGTTAGGGGACGGGTTAGGGTTAGGGGACGGGAGGACTGTTCATATGGGTTAGGGTTAGGGGACGGGAGGACTGTTCATATGGGTTAGGGTTAGGGGACGGGAGGACTGTTCATATGGGTTAGGGTTAGGGGACGGGAGGACTGTTCATATGGGTTAGGGTTAGGGGACAGGAGGACTGTTCATATGGGTTAGGGTTAGGGGACGGGAGGACTGTTCATATGGGTTAGGGGACGGGAGGACTGTTCATATGGGTTAGGGTTAGGGTTAGAGGACAGGAGGACTGTTCATATGGGTTAGGGTTAGGGGACGGGAGGACTGTTCATATGGGTTAGGGTTAGGGGACGGGAGGACTGTTCATATGGGTTAGGGTTAGGGGACGGGAGGACTGTTCATATGGGTTAGGGGACGGGAGGACTGTTCATATGGGTTAGGGGACAGGAGGACCGTTCATATGGGTTAGGGGACAGGAGGACTGTTCATATGGGTTAGGGTTAGGGGACGGGAGGACTGTTCATATGGGTTAGGGTTAGGGGACGGGAGGACTGTTCATATGGGTTAGGGTTAGGGGACGGGAGGACTGTTCATATGGGTTAGGGTTAGGGGACAGGAGGACTGTTCATATGGGTTAGGGTTAGGGGACGGGAGGACTGTTCATATGGGTTAGGGTTAGGGGACAGGAGGACTGTTCATATGGGATAGGGTTAGGGGACGGGAGGACTGTTCATATGGGTTAGGGTTAGGGGACGGGAGGACTGTTCATATGGGTTAGGGTTAGGGGACGGGAGGACTGTTCATATGGGTTAGGGTTAGGGGACGGGAGGACTGTTCATATGGGTTAGGGGACGGGAGGACTGTTCATATGGGTTAGGGTTAGGGGACGGGAGGACTGTTCATATGGGTTAGGGGACGGGAGGACTGTTCATATGGGTTAGGGTTAGGGGACGGGAGGACTGTTCATATGGGTTAGGGGACGGGAGGACTGTTCATATGGGTTAGGGTTAGGGGACAGGAGGACCGTTCATATGGGTTAGGGGACAGGAGGACTGTTCATATGGGTTAGGGTTAGGGGACGGGAGGACTGTTCATATGGGTTAGGGTTAGGGGACGGGAGGACTGTTCATATGGGTTAGGGTTAGGGTTAGGGGACGGGAGGACTGTTCATATGGGTTAGGGTTAGGGGACAGGAGGACTGTTCATATGGGTTAGGGGACGGGAGGACTGTTCATATGGGTTAGGGTTAGGGGACAGGAGGACTGTTCATATGGGATAGGGTTAGGGGACGGGAGGACTGTTCATATGGGTTAGGGTTAGGGGACGGGAGGACTGTTCATATGGGTTAGGGTTAGGGGACGGGAGGACTGTTCATATGGGTTAGGGGACGGGAGGACTGTTCATATGGGTTAGGGTTAGGGGACGGGAGGACTGTTCATATGGGTTAGGGGACGGGAGGACTGTTCATATGGGTTAGGGTTAGGGGACGGGAGGACTGTTCATATGGGTTAGGGGACGGGAGGACTGTTCATATGGGTTAGGGTTAGGGGACGGGAGGACTGTTCATATGGGTTAGGGGACGGGAGGACTGTTCATATGGGTTAGGGTTAGGGGACGGGAGGACTGTTCATATGGGTTAGGGGACGGGAGGACTGTTCATATGGGTTAGGGTTAGGGGACGGGAGGACTGTTCATATGGGTTAGGGTTAGGGGACGGGAGGACTGTTCATATGGGTTAGGGTTAGGGGACGGGAGGACTGTTCATATGGGTTAGGGTTAGGGGACGGGAGGACTGTTCATATGGGTTAGGGTTAGGGGACGGGAGGACTGTTCATATGGGTTAGGGTTAGGGGACAGGAGGACTGTTCATATGGGTTAGGGTTAGGGGACGGGTTAGGGGACGGGGACGGGAGGACTGTTCATATGGGTTAGGGTTAGGGGACGGGAGGACTGTTCATATGGGTTAGGGTTAGGGGACGGGAGGACTGTTCATATGGGTTAGGGTTAGGGGACGGGAGGACTGTTCATATGGGTTAGGGTTAGGGGACAGGAGGACTGTTCATATGGGTTAGGGTTAGGGGACGGGAGGACTGTTCATATGGGTTAGGGGACGGGAGGACTGTTCATATGGGTTAGGGTTAGGGTTAGAGGACAGGAGGACTGTTCATATGGGTTAGGGTTAGGGGACGGGAGGACTGTTCATATGGGTTAGGGTTAGGGGACGGGAGGACTGTTCATATGGGTTAGGGTTAGGGGACGGGAGGACTGTTCATATGGGTTAGGGGACGGGAGGACTGTTCATATGGGTTAGGGGACAGGAGGACCGTTCATATGGGTTAGGGGACAGGAGGACTGTTCATATGGGTTAGGGTTAGGGGACGGGAGGACTGTTCATATGGGTTAGGGTTAGGGGACGGGAGGACTGTTCATATGGGTTAGGGTTAGGGGACGGGAGGACTGTTCATATGGGTTAGGGTTAGGGGACAGGAGGACTGTTCATATGGGTTAGGGTTAGGGGACGGGAGGACTGTTCATATGGGTTAGGGTTAGGGGACAGGAGGACTGTTCATATGGGATAGGGTTAGGGGACGGGAGGACTGTTCATATGGGTTAGGGTTAGGGGACGGGAGGACTGTTCATATGGGTTAGGGTTAGGGGACGGGAGGACTGTTCATATGGGTTAGGGTTAGGGGACGGGAGGACTGTTCATATGGGTTAGGGGACGGGAGGACTGTTCATATGGGTTAGGGTTAGGGGACGGGAGGACTGTTCATATGGGTTAGGGGACGGGAGGACTGTTCATATGGGTTAGGGTTAGGGGACGGGAGGACTGTTCATATGGGTTAGGGGACGGGAGGACTGTTCATATGGGTTAGGGTTAGGGGACAGGAGGACCGTTCATATGGGTTAGGGGACAGGAGGACTGTTCATATGGGTTAGGGTTAGGGGACGGGAGGACTGTTCATATGGGTTAGGGTTAGGGGACGGGAGGACTGTTCATATGGGTTAGGGTTAGGGTTAGGGGACGGGAGGACTGTTCATATGGGTTAGGGTTAGGGGACAGGAGGACTGTTCATATGGGTTAGGGGACGGGAGGACTGTTCATATGGGTTAGGGTTAGGGGACAGGAGGACTGTTCATATGGGATAGGGTTAGGGGACGGGAGGACTGTTCATATGGGTTAGGGTTAGGGGACGGGAGGACTGTTCATATGGGTTAGGGTTAGGGGACGGGAGGACTGTTCATATGGGTTAGGGGACGGGAGGACTGTTCATATGGGTTAGGGTTAGGGGACGGGAGGACTGTTCATATGGGTTAGGGGACGGGAGGACTGTTCATATGGGTTAGGGTTAGGGGACGGGAGGACTGTTCATATGGGTTAGGGGACGGGAGGACTGTTCATATGGGTTAGGGTTAGGGGACGGGAGGACTGTTCATATGGGTTAGGGGACGGGAGGACTGTTCATATGGGTTAGGGTTAGGGGACGGGAGGACTGTTCATATGGGTTAGGGGACGGGAGGACTGTTCATATGGGTTAGGGTTAGGGGACGGGAGGACTGTTCATATGGGTTAGGGTTAGGGGACGGGAGGACTGTTCATATGGGTTAGGGTTAGGGGACGGGAGGACTGTTCATATGGGTTAGGGTTAGGGGACGGGAGGACTGTTCATATGGGTTAGGGTTAGGGGACGGGAGGACTGTTCATATGGGTTAGGGTTAGGGGACAGGAGGACTGTTCATATGGGTTAGGGTTAGGGGACGGGTTAGGGTTAGGGGACGGGAGGACTGTTCATATGGGTTAGGGTTAGGGGACGGGAGGACTGTTCATATGGGTTAGGGTTAGGGGACGGGAGGACTGTTCACATGGGTTAGGGTTAGGGGACGGGAGGACTGTTCATATGGGTTAGGGTTAGGGGACAGGAGGACTGTTCATATGGGTTAGGGTTAGGGGACGGGAGGACTGTTCATATGGGTTAGGGGACGGGAGGACTGTTCATATGGGTTAGGGTTAGGGTTAGAGGACAGGAGGACTGTTCATATGGGTTAGGGTTAGGGGACGGGAGGACTGTTCATATGGGTTAGGGTTAGGGGACGGGAGGACTGTTCATATGGGTTAGGGTTAGGGGACGGGAGGACTGTTCATATGGGTTAGGGGACGGGAGGACTGTTCATATGGGTTAGGGGACAGGAGGACCGTTCATATGGGTTAGGGGACAGGAGGACTGTTCATATGGGTTAGGGTTAGGGGACGGGAGGACTGTTCATATGGGTTAGGGTTAGGGGACGGGAGGACTGTTCATATGGGTTAGGGTTAGGGGACGGGAGGACTGTTCATATGGGTTAGGGTTAGGGGACAGGAGGACTGTTCATATGGGTTAGGGTTAGGGGACGGGAGGACTGTTCATATGGGTTAGGGTTAGGGGACAGGAGGACTGTTCATATGGGATAGGGTTAGGGGACGGGAGGACTGTTCATATGGGTTAGGGTTAGGGGACGGGAGGACTGTTCATATGGGTTAGGGTTAGGGGACGGGAGGACTGTTCATATGGGTTAGGGTTAGGGGACGGGAGGACTGTTCATATGGGTTAGGGGACGGGAGGACTGTTCATATGGGTTAGGGTTAGGGGACGGGAGGACTGTTCATATGGGTTAGGGTTAGGGGACGGGAGGACTGTTCATATGGGTTAGGGTTAGGGGACGGGAGGACTGTTCATATGGGTTAGGGTTAGGGGACGGGAGGACTGTTCATATGGGTTAGGGTTAGGGGACGGGAGGACTGTTCATATGGGTTAGGGTTAGGGGACGGGAGGACTGTTCATATGGGTTAGGGTTAGGGGACGGGAGGACTGTTCATATGGGTTAGGGTTAGGGGACGGGAGGACTGTTCATATGGGTTAGGGTTAGGGGACGGGAGGACTGTTCATATGGGTTAGGGTTAGGGGACGGGAGGACTGTTCATATGGGTTAGGGTTAGGGGACGGGAGGACTGTTCATATGGGTTAGGGTTAGGGGACGGGAGGACTGTTCATATGGGTTAGGGTTAGGGGACAGGAGGACTGTTCATATGGGTTAGGGTTAGGGGACGGGAGGACTGTTCATATGGGTTAGGGTTAGGGGACGGGAGGACTGTTCATATGGGTTAGGGTTAGGGGACGGGAGGACTGTTCATATGGGTTAGGGTTAGGGGACGGGAGGACTGTTCATATGTCAACAGCCATGGGGGAGGTTTATTATAATCCGATACCACAACAAATCGTTCGTTTGTTCGGCCCATTTCAAGCAAGCTTCGCTCCGCGTCTTGAACTGAAGAAAGGGGCGACTGTATTCCTGCAGCAGTGAGCAGCGGTTTATCCTCTTATTGACTCTTTAAACAATTTCTGATTAAATTGAAAGTTTCTTAGAGAGACCGCATTGTCTAGATAACGCGAGATGCTAGTACAGTAACAACAGGAAACTCCAGGACCATACCAAACTAAATAGTGTGTCTGATGACAAAGGGGAATATTATTACAAAATACAACCGTAGATACTTTGCTTACAGATCGTTCACTCGATCCTTCTAGCAAACGTCAGCTTTTCCACCATATAAGTTAAAACGACAGTCATTTGACAAGGCTATTCATTTAGGAAAAATATAAGGATGTAATTAAACACAGACCGACTGAAGGACACTTTAAGCAGAACATCTCAAACGGAGATTGATTAAATGCAGACTACTGGTTTATTGGTGTTATCAGATCATCCGCGAGCGAGAGAGCTCACGGTTGTGCGGTTGCCAGATTGTGTTGTTTAGGTAAAACTAGGGATGTCAACGATTAATCGATTAATTGTCGATAAGACATTTGATCGATAAGACTTATCGATCATCGATTAAGCAGGGTCATGCGCATGCGTGCGGCTCAACCGCGAAACGGGAGGAAAAATGAAGCGAGCGTGCCCGAGTTCTGTTTGGGACCATTTTACAGCTGGAGTCACACCTTCATCATGACTGCAAGCTTGCATACGCATTCGCAACCTTTTGTTTTGTGCAAATGTAAGTTGTAATATTGTGTTTATTTTGTGCAGGCCTATCTTTAGCTGATTTATCTCATAAGGATGCATTTGGTTAATAATTAACGTTAGAGGTGAGCGGTAGTAAAAGCGTGGCGGTGATCAGCTTCAGCGTGCAGCTCCAACAGCACTAATAATGACTGAGTGGGACTGTCATATCACACAACATTAATGAGAACACTATTGTAATAAAACATTGTGATTGTTAATTATTTGGGTTTATTTGCCGTGTGTTTCATTGCGTTGATCCAGGAAGAGCGCATGCACAACATGAGTCACGCATTCTGACTCGCGTGTGTAACTTGGTTAAAGTTCACTTGTGCATTCGCATCAGATTGCGCTGAAGTAATTTGTAATATTACATTTATGTTGTAACATTATATATGTGATCAATCATATAGGATGCGTTTCTTTTAGTAAAACGCACTAGCAAATGGCTTCGGTCAGTGAAGGCTACCGGTTTTCATTCCGTGCTTCGGCTTTAGTGGATATAGAGCAATGCATCATAACGATGATTGGGACGGTCATATTATATAACAGAAATGAGAACACTATTTTAATAAATGGTTGTAAAGTCATTGGGTTTAGGTGCCGTGTTCAGAGCTGTTCCAGGAAGAGCGCGTCTCCCATTCTGAAGATGAATATCAGCAACTCAATTCAAGTTCACTTGTGCATTCGCATCATTTTGTGAAGATATATAATTTGTAATATTTTGTTAACTTTATATAAATCTGATTAATCTCATATAGGAAGCTTTTTGTTGAGTTAAATAACGTGCTAGCAAAGCTTCAGTGTAACTTACCGGTGTTGATTCAGCGCATCGGCTTCAGCTCGCGCAGTTCAAACAGCAACGCACGACTAATAATACCTATGATTGGGACTGTCACATTACATAACATTAATCGTTTTGAATTAATTGGGTTTAGGTGACGTTTTAGCGTGCGGTTCTTGCAAGTGCGTCCACAAATTCTGAATAACAGATCTGAGGTGGCGTTCGTGTTGTATTAGGCCTACATGTTATATTTGGTTATTAAATAAGTAATTTAATTAAATTATAAATAACATCGACTAATTTTACAGTCCCATAGCCCTTTGTTTAGATAAAAAAAATCCTTCTCATTCATTTGGTGAAGAACATGGCGTTTTGAGCAGCATTGCACAGGCCTACTGTCGCCTATAAGCCACTGCTGTAGACGCATATTTCAGTATTATGGTTAACGATTAATCGATTAATTGATCGTTAATTTAAACGAAGATTGATCATGAGAATTTGTGAAAATTGACATCCCTGGGTAAAACACAGGATGTTATTTTCACTGAAAAGCTCTGTTTGGGGGATTTAATGGCTGGCAACCGCACGAACGTGAGCTCTCTCTCCCGTGCAGATGGTCTGAAAACACCAATAAACCAGTCATCTGCATTTGATCCATCTCTGTTTGAGATGTTCTGCTTAAAGTGTCCTTCAGTCGGTCTGTGTTCTGTCAGGACTCACGAGCCGATTCGCTGAACTGCTGAAATAAGCCAATCAGAGCAGAGCTCAACATTAATATTCATAACCCTTCCAAATAAGGCAAAAACAGAGCATTATATCCTAGGGGCGGTTTATAGTGCTGTAAATGGAGCTGTCGAACTGCATCTGGACGATGTTTGTCCTTAAATAAGCCACACACCCTCTGTAGATATCAGAGAATGATGTAACGCATTGATTCAGATCATTCTAGGGCACCTTTGAGACTATTCTGTAGTTACATCGTGTACTAAGACTAACGGAAAATGAAAAGTTTTGATTTTTAGACCAATTCTAGATAGGAACTATTCTCTCATTCCTGTGTAATAATCAGGGAAGCTGAGCTAGGGGTGCAGAAAATAGTTCCTAGCTATATCGGTCAAAACACCCCACAACTTTTCTTTTTTCCGTTGGTCTTAGTACACAATGTAAATTCAGAAGAGTTAAGTTTTAAATAGGAATGTAAAGTGAAAGTCTTTGGTCATTTTTGAGCGTGATGCTAATGGTCTAATCCGATTCAATGATGTATGCTAAGCTATGCTAAAAGTGCTGCCGCCAGAGATCGGCTGAATGGATTCAACAACGGTAAAACTCAACTGTTCAGCTCTAATGGACTCGGAAAATGAGCCTATTTTCAAAAAAAGTGGAGCGTTCCTTTAATAGTGTGAATCGATTGTGATTGATTATGTAAATTAATGAGGTGTGTGTGTGTGTGTGTTAGAAGCTGAGGAGAAATGTGAACCTGCTGGAGAAGCTGGTCTCTCAGGAGTCCGTCTCCTGCCTCGTGGTCAATCTGTACCCCGGCAATGAAGGATATTCCCTGATGCTGAGAGGGAAGAACGGGTCAGGTGTGTGTGAGTGTGTGTGTGTGTGTGTGTGTGTGTGTGTGTGTGTGTTACGCTTGGCGCATCATGTGCTGTATTAATGAGCTGTGTGTTCCTCAGATTCAGAGACGATCCGGCTTCGCTATGAGGAGGGAGAGTTACTGGAGTATCTGGATGCAGAGGAGCTGCCGCCCATCCTCGTGGACCTTCTGGAGAAATCACAGGTTCAGCATGTTTTACACACACACACACACACACACACACACACACACACACACACACACACACACACACACACACAATTTTAATGTATATATTAATATCTATTATATATTATTGTATTGTGTTGTGCTTGTTGTGTCAGGTGAACATCTTCCACTGTGGCTGTGTGATAGCGGAGGTCCGAGACTACAGACAGTCTGGGCACGCCAAGATGCCCTCATACCAGAGCCGGCACATCCTGCTGAGGCCCACCATGCAGGTCACACACACACACACACACACACACCAGGCCAGTGGCATTATTTTGTGAAGACACCAGAATAGTTTCTGTGCGCAAAAAAACTAAATAACGACTTATATAGTGATGGCCGATTTCAGAACAAAGCTTCGAACCGTTATGAGTCAGTGAATCGATTCATGATTCGAACCGTTATGAGTCAGCAAATCGATTCATGATTCGGATCGCCAGAGTCTCGTGATTTCAGCAGCTTGACTCGCAATCCGAATCATGAATCGATTCACTGACTCATAACGGTTCGAAGCTTTGTTCTGAAATCGGCCATCACTATATAAGTCGTTATTTAGTGTTTTCCCGCACTAACTCTATTCTGGCCTCTTCATCAATGATTGTAGAGCCGCTGTAGTGAGATGGGCTTTGTAACGACGTCTTTAGTGCCTTTATGGGTCTTGAGAGAGGAAATGACATTGGTGTCAATGAAGGCCTTTCTGAGCCATCGGATTTCAACACTAATATCTTCATCTGTGTGTGAAGATGAGCGGAGGTCTGACGGCTGGCCAACCACAGGAGGAATTAATCACACAATGCACATTTATGGCTGAACTAACCCTTTAACTCCTGTCATCTCTCCAGACCCTGATCTGTGACGTTCACGCCATGACGAGTGACCACCACAAGTGGACGCAGGTGAAGAGCATCACACACACACACACACACACACCCCTGACTGATTGGTCCTCATGTATTCTGATTGTGTTTGTAGGAGGATAAGCTCCAGCTGGAGAGTCAGCTGATCCTGGCCACGGCCGAGCCTCTGTGTCTGGACCCGTCCATCTCCGTCAGCTGCACCAGCAACCGCCTGCTCTACAACAAGCAGAAGATGAACACGCGCTCCATGAAACGGTGACACACACACACACACACACACACACACACAGTCACAGGGATGCATTAGCGGGTCAGTTCAGTGACCTTTGACCTGTGTCCTGCAGGTGTTTCCGGAGGCATTCTCGCGCGGCTCTGAACAGACAGCAGGAGCTGCTCAGCCATTGGCCAGCGCTGCCACAGCTCCGCCTCCTGGACTATCTGCAGCGGAGGAAGGAGAGGAAACCCCCGCCCTCCATAGACCTCAAGATCTCCAAAGCCGGGAACGTGAGTCTCACACACACACACACACACACACACACCACCCTCCATAGACCTCAAGATCTCCAAAGCCGGGAACGTGAGTCTCACACACACACACACCGCCCTCCATAGACCTCAAGATCTCCAAAGCCGGGAACGTGAGTCTCTCACACACACACACACACACACACACCACCCTCCATAGACCTCAAGATCTCCAAAGCCGGGAACGTGAGTCTCACACACACACACACCGCCCTCCATAGACTTTAAGATCTCCAAAGCCGGGGACGTGAGTCTCACACACACACACACACACACACACACACACACACACACACACACACACACCACCGCCCTTCATAGACCTCAAGATCTCCAAAGGCGGGAACGTGAGTCACACACACACTCACACACACCCTCACTCACACTCACAAACTCTCACGGTCACACACGCATGCTAAACTCCCTGACCCCTCACTTTTGAACGGTAGCGTGCTCATTATTAATCGAGTGTCCGGTATTCATTGTGAGTTGAGGTTTGCTCTTGTGGTTGTTCATCACTCGTGTGTGTGTGTGTGTGTGTGTGTGTCCTGCAGTGTGTGGACATGTGGAAGCAGAGCAGCTGTCAGCTGACCGTCCCAGCAGAAGTCGATGTGAGTTATAATGAGGATCGTCTCTCTCTTCATCTCTCAGTATCTTCAGATCTGAAGTGTGTTTGTCTCGGCCCTCAGGTGGATAAATACGCCGTGGCAGAACACGCAGTGAAGATCGACGACACCCAGCCCACGGTTTGGCCTGCACAGGTAACAACCCCACGGCTGTTCGTCTCCTCAGGGTCCGTTAGCATCCGCACGGCTGTTCGTCTCCTCAGGGTCGGTTAGCATCCGCACGGCTGTTCGTCTCCTCAGGGTCGGTTAGCAACCCCACGGCTGTTCGTCTCCTCAGGGTCGGTTAGCATCCGCACGGCTGTTCGTCTCCTCAGGGTCGGTTAGCATCCGCACGGCTGTTCGTCTCCTCAGGGTCGGTTAGCAACCCCACGGCTGTTCGTCTCCTCAGGGTCGGTTAGCAACCCCACGGCTGTTCGTCTCCTCAGGGTCGGTTAGCAACCCCACGGCTGTTCGTCTCCTCAGGGTCGGTTAGCAACCCCACGGCTGTTCGTCTCCTCAGGGTCGGTTAGCAACCCCACGGCTGTTCGTCTCCTCAGGGTCGGTTAGCATCCCCACGGCTGTTCGTCTCCTCAGGGTCGGTTAGCATCCCCACGGCTGTTCGTCTCCTCAGGGTCGGTTAGCAACCCCACGGCTGTTCGTCTCCTCAGGGTCGGTTAGCAACCCCACGGCTGTTCGTCTCCTCAGGGTCGGTTAGCAACCCCACGGCTGTTCGTCTCCTCAGGGTCGGTTAGCATCCGCACGGCTGTTCGTCTCCTCAGGGTCGGTTAGCATCCGCACGGCTGTTCGTCTCCTCAGGGTCGGTTAGCATCCGCACGGCTGTTCGTCTCCTCAGGGTCGGTTAGCAACCCCACGGCTGTTCGTCTCCTCAGGGTCGGTTAGCATCCGCACGGCTGTTCGTCTCCTCAGGGTCCGTTAGCATCCGCACGGCTGTTCGTCTCCTCAGGGTCGGTTAGCAACCCCACGGCTGTTCGTCTCCTCAGGGTCGGTTAGCATCCGCACGGCTGTTCGTCTCCTCAGGGTCGGTTAGCAACCCCACGGCTGTTCGTCTCCTCAGGGTCGGTTAGCATCCGCACGGCTGTTCGTCTCCTCAGGGTCGGTTAGCAACCCCACGGCTGTTCGTCTCCTCAGGGTCGGTTAGCAACCCCACGGCTGTTCGTCTCCTCAGGGTCGGTTAGCATCCCCACGGCTGTTCGTCTCCTCAGGGTCGGTTAGCATCCGCACGGCTGTTCGTCTCCTCAGGGTCGGTTAGCATCCGCACGGCTGTTCGTCTCCTCAGGGTCGGTTAGCATCCGCACGGCTGTTCGTCTCCTCAGGGTCGGTTAGCATCCGCACGGCTGTTCGTCTCCTCAGGGTCGGTTAGCATCCGCACGGCTGTTCGTCTCCTCAGGGTCGGTTAGCATCCGCACGGCTGTTCGTCTCCTCAGGGTCGGTTAGCATCCGCACGGCTGTTCGTCTCCTCAGGGTCGGTTAGCATCCCCACGGCTGTTCGTCTCCTCAGGGTCGGTTAGCAACCCCACGGCTGTTCGTCTCCTCAGGGTCGGTTAGCAACCCCACGGCTGTTCGTCTCCTCAGGGTCGGTTAGCATCCGCACGGCTGTTCGTCTCCTCAGGGTCGGTTAGCATCCGCACGGCTGTTCGTCTCCTCAGGGTCGGTTAGCATCCGCACGGCTGTTCGTCTCCTCAGGGTCGGTTAGCATCCGCACGGCTGTTCGTCTCCTCAGGGTCGGTTAGCAACCCCACGGCTGTTCGTCTCCTCAGGGTCGGTTAGCAACCCCACGGCTGTTCGTCTCCTCAGGGTCGGTTAGCAACCCCACGGCTGTTCGTCTCCTCAGGGTCGGTTAGCATCCGCACGGCTGTTCGTCTCCTCAGGGTCGGTTAGCAACCCCACGGCTGTTCGTCTCCTCAGGGTCGGTTAGCATCCGCACGGCTGTTCGTCTCCTCAGGGTCGGTTAGCAACCCCACGGCTGTTCGTCTCCTCAGGGTCGGTTAGCATCCGCACGGCTGTTCGTCTCCTCAGGGTCGGTTAGCATCCGCACGGCTGTTCGTCTCCTCAGGGTCGGTTAGCATCCGCACGGCTGTTCGTCTCCTCAGGGTCGGTTAGCAACCCCACGGCTGTTCGTCTCCTCAGGGTCGGTTAGCAACCCCACGGCTGTTCGTCTCCTCAGGGTCGGTTAGCAACCCCACGGCTGTTCGTCTCCTCAGGGTCGGTTAGCATCCGCACGGCTGTTCGTCTCCTCAGGGTCGGTTAGCATCCCCACGGCTGTTCGTCTCCTCAGGGTCGGTTAGCATCCGCACGGCTGTTCGTCTCCTCAGGGTCGGTTAGCATCCGCACGGCTGTTCGTCTCCTCAGGGTCGGTTAGCAACCCCACGGCTGTTCGTCTCCTCAGGGTCGGTTAGCAACCCCACGGCTGTTCGTCTCCTCAGGGTCGGTTAGCAACCCCACGGCTGTTCGTCTCCTCAGGGTCGGTTAGCATCCGCACGGCTGTTCGTCTCCTCAGGGTCGGTTAGCATCCCCACGGCTGTTCGTCTCCTCAGGGTCGGTTAGCATCCGCACGGCTGTTCGTCTCCTCAGGGTCGGTTAGCATCCGCACGGCTGTTCGTCTCCTCAGGGTCGGTTAGCAACCCCACGGCTGTTCGTCTCCTCAGGGTCGGTTAGCATCCCCACGGCTGTTCGTCTCCTCAGGGTCGGTTAGCATCCGCACGGCTGTTCGTCTCCTCAGGGTCGGTTAGCATCACGGAGTTTAGCATCAGTTTATTCGACTCAGTGTCCGAGCACTTTAGTTTCCGTCAGTCACAGTTTCGTCCCCATTACTCAAAATTATCTATACGCATGTTTTATTTGACTTCATCAACTTTAATTTATTTCATTTTATTTATACTATAGGCCTAGTGGAAAAACTTCTCTGAAAAATTTTAAAACAGTGAAATTCCACATTTCTAATTTTTCTTTTCAAACAACAGCAGGAATGATTGCCACACAGAGTGAGCACACTGCAAAAGATGCTCTTCTTACTCAGTATTTTTGTCTTGTTTCTAGTCCATCATCTAAAAATTCTTAAAACAAGAAGTATTTACTAGACAAGCAAAAGTAATTGTCCTGTTTTGGGGAAAAATAACTCAAAATGAAGAGAGTTTTTGCTTAAAATAAGATCAATAATCTGCCAATGGGGTGAGAAAAATAATCTTGTTTTCTGTTTGAATTAAGATTATTTTTCTCACCCCATTGGCAGATTATTTATCTTATTTTAAGCAAAAACTCTCTTCATTTAGAGTTATTTTTCCTAAAACGACAATTTTTTTACTTGTCCAGTAAATGTTTCTTAATGTAAGAAGTTTTAGATATTTTGACTAAAAACAAGACAAAAATACTGAGTGAGAAGAGCGTTTTTTGCAGTGTGCAGTTATTCTGCAAACAGTGGAGAGATCAGGTTTGGATTTATTACAGGTCATCGCTGAAGGTTTGACGGCTGATGTAGACAGAACACACACCGACTGAATGACACTTCATATGTTCTTTTAACAGAACCGCTCTGATTGGGGGATTGAAATCTGGCAACCGCGGGCACGAACGCTCCTCTGTCCCCCGATATACAGAGAGAGATTTTTGCTCACGTTTTAATGTTTTTAGTCTCGTCTGTTTTTGTCAGCGATATTGCGCATTAATATAGTCACAGTTATCATTTAATGCCATTTGTGTCATTTCGTCTTCGCCATGGAAAAAAAGAACATCATATTCGTTAAAGAAATTACCTCTACTGTATAATAAAGGGCCAGTTCAGCCAGAAATGAAACTCCTCTCCCTAATGTCGCTCCACACCCTTCAGACCTCCGTTCATCTTCACACACAGTTTAAGATATTCTATATTTAGTCCGAGAGCGTATGCAAGTGTATGCACACTATACTGTCCATGTCCAGAAAGGGAATAAAAACATCATCACAGTAGTCCATATGAGACATCAGTGGGTTAATTAGAGTCTCTTGAAGCATCCAAAATACATTTGGGTCCAAAAATAACAAAAACTACGACTTTATTCAGCATTGGCTTCTCTTCCGCGTTTGTGTTCAATCCTCAAATAAAGATTCAAACGGTTATGAGTCAGTGAATCGATCCATGATTCGGATCGCCAATGTCACGTGATTTCAGCAGTTCGACACGCGATCCGAATCATGAATGGACATCTGGACATGGACAGTATAGTGTGCATACACTTGCATACGCTCTCGGACTAAATATAAAATATCTTAAACTGTGTGTGAAGATGAACGGAGGTCTGACGGGTGTGGAGCGACATTAGGGAGAGGAGTTAATGACAGACAGTTCATTATTGTCTGAATTAACCCTTTAATTCTTTAATATGCTAATGTTGTTTTATCTGTGACGGGTCTCAAACAGGACGTGAGGGATGACTACATATTCGAGTGTGAGATGGGAGGCCAGCCTCAAAGAACAAAAGTCACCATCTTCCAGACAATGGGCGACCCGCTGGTGTACGGGAAGATCTACAGCACCAAAGAGTCCCGATCTGAAGAGGACGTCCCTGACCTGCTCCTCATCCACCCGCCGTAAGGCCTTCACTCGCTCCACTTCCCTCTCACAGCTGCTGCTCCTATCGGTACAATATCACCAAAAAGCTGATTTATTTCACTACTTCCATTCAAAAAGTGAGACTTGTTTATTATATTCATTCATTACACACCGACTGATATATTTCAAGTGTTTATTTCTTTTAATTTTGATGATTATAACTGACAACTACTCAGAAAAGTAGAATATTACTTAAAGCGGTGGTTCTGTGTTTTTTTTCTAGGCTTGGTTGTTTATGGGGCGCAGTATATCATGTCTTAATACTTCTGTATTTTTTAAACTCCGTATTTTTCTTCTATCCTCCCTTTATTCCTCACCGCTGTCTGTGCTCTGAACGGCTCGTTTGCTTCCTGCTTCTCTGAAGCCCATCCCTCTGAAAAATGCAATGGTCTTAGATTGGTCAGATGGCCAAATGTAGTTTCCTGTATTTTGATTGGCTGAAGTGCCAAGCACAGGTTAAGGCCACGCCCCTTCCCATTACGGGCAGAAGTCACATCTGCGGAGACTAGCGAGGGTTTATGATGTCACCAACCCAGGAAGAAGCTCGTTGTAGTCCAAACCGGCCATTTTTGTAGGCAATAAACTGCCGTAACTTTAAAAGACAATATCTCCGTTTGCAGTGAACTTTCAGCGCTGTAACTTTGCAGAGACTGTTAATGCTCAAGCAGCGACATTACACACTAACTAAAGTTACACAAGTCACATCACAGCGACATTACACACTAACTAAAGTTACACAAGTCACATCACAGCGACATTACACACTAACTAAAGTTACACAAGTCACATCACAGCGACATTACACACTAACTAAAGTTACACAAGTCACATCACAGCGACATCACACACTAACTAAAGTTACACAAGTCACATCACAGCGACATTACACACTAACTAAAGTTACACAAGTCACATCACAGCGACATCACACACTAACTAAAGTTACACAAGTCACATCACAGCGACATTACACACTAACTAAAGTTACACAAGTCACATCACAGCGACATTACACACTAACTAAAGTTACACAAGTCACATCACAGCGACATCACACACTAACTAAAGTTACACAAGTCACATCACAGCGACATTACACACTAACTAAAGTTACACAAGTCACATCACAGCGACATTACACACTAACTAAAGTTACACAAGTCACATCACAGCGACATTACACACTAACTAAAGTTACACAAGTCACATCACAGCGACATTACACACTAACTAAAGTTACACAAGTCACATCACAGCGACATTACACACTAACTAAAGTTACACAAGTCACATCACAGCGACATCACACACTAACTAAAGTTACACAAGTCACATCACAGCGACATTACACACTAACTAAAGTTACACAAGTCACATCACAGCGACATTACACACTAACTAAAGTTACACAAGTCACATCACAGCGACATTACACACTAACTAAAGTTACACAAGTCACATCACAGCGACATTACACACTAACTAAAGTTACTAAAGTCACATCACAGCGACATTACACACTAACTAAAGTTACACAAGTCAAATTGCATGCAACCGCCCCTTTAAGACCAATACAAGGAAAGGTTTTTTTAGAAGCCTTGGCCAACTGTAAAGTATGAGCATGTGCAGTACAGCCATCTCCTCCACATTTCTGAATGGGTTTAGATTCCCAGTCCTCTCCAGGGCGCGGTTATCTCTATCGCTTGGGCACTTTTTTCTAGCACATCTTTTCCTTCCTGTCGCCTCTCTATTCATGTGCTTGGACACAGAGCTCTGAGAACAGCCAGCCTCTTTAGCAGTGACCTTTAGTGTCTCGCCCTCCGTGTGTAAGGTGTCAATGGTCGTCTTTTGGAGATCTGTCGATCCGCAGTCTTCCTCATGATAGTGTCGCCGACAGAACGAGACTGAGAGAGCATTTAAAGGCCTGCAGGTGTTCTGAGTTAATGAGCTGATTAGAGTGCGGCTCCAGCTGTCTTCAATATTCAACCTTTTCACAATATACTAATCTTCTGAGATACTGAATTTGCGATTTTCCTTAGTTGTCAGTTATAATCATCAAAATTAAAAGAAATGCACAATTGAAAAACATCAGTATGTGTGCAATGAATGAATGTAATATACAAGGTTCACTTTTTGAATGTAAGTAGTGAAATAAAACAGCTTTTCGATGATGTCTTAATTATATGACCAGCACCTGTACATTACAGTCATATGTGCCCAGTGGGAGCTCACCTGTTCCTCACACACCTGATGTTCTGTTCTGTGGTTTGCAGATTCCTCATAGGGTCAAAGACGGACGCTGACCGGTGAGTGTGTGTGTGTGTGCGTGTGTGTGTGCGCGCGTGTGGTGTTGTGTTTCTGGCTGTTTTCAGCCGTGATCTGCGTGTCCTGTGCCTCAGGTTTCTTTTTTTTTTTTTTTTTTTTTTTTTTTTTTTTTTTTTATTATGCAAACAGACAAGTACAATATTTACAAAAGAGAAGTAAGATGCAAAATACAAATACAAGGGCCAACAAAACATAACATGCCAGTACGATGTGTGCGTGTGTATGTGTGTGTGTGTGTGTGTGTGTGTGTGTGTGTGTTAATGTATGAATAAAGAATCATGTAGGGAAGTACAACAGACATAACCAAAAAATATATGTGTATAAATAAGGTGACAACAGCAATAGTAATGGCAATATTAATAATAATAACAATAATAATGATAAATCCAATTAATTAGAAATGACAAATAGTATTAATAGTATTATCAGTAGTAGTAATGACAAACATATATACAAATATACTCTTTCTCATTGCATTACAACTCTGGCAGAGGTCTATCCTATGCCATGGCCATGAGGGGTATAAAAGCTTTATAATACCTTGTTATTAATAGCTGATCAATATTACCATTATTATAATTATTTTTATTGTTATTATTATTAAAATCATTGTTACCACTACTATTATTATCACTATTAATGACTTTATAAATATCTACCATTATTAATATTATTATTACTATTACTACTATTGTTTTTATTTGTCCTCTTCCTGACCCCTTTAACCTTCCCCTCATTCCGGATGAAAAGAGTATATTTGTATGTGCCTCAGGTTTCTGTCGCAGTATAAAGAGGTTTATGAGCGGGACATGAAGGGTCAGGTGAAGATGCTGCACAACTCGCAAGGCCAGCTCTCGCCCTCCAGAGAGAACGAGGTGAGATCTCACTCAGACTTAGTCTTCATTTCACCTTCCAGGCCTTAAAAAGGAAAACAGGGGTCTTAAAAAAGTCTTAAATTCAATATAATGTCTTTAAATCAGGGCACTGTGAGTTCTGTGATGCAGAAATGAGTCAATCATGTCTCGTATGAGTGCATCAACAGTAGGTCCGACTCTTAAAGGGCCAGATCACCATTAATGAGAATCCTGGCATCGTTTCCTCGCCCTAATGTCGCTCAAACCCATCAGACTTTCCTTCCTCATGTAAAGCCACGGAGTCTCTTCAGAACATCTGGAATAATCCGCTCCATCCGTACGGATCCGTTTCTCTTTATGAGCTTCTGAAGCGGCGGTGGAGGTTGCTTAGCCTGTCAATGGAGGACAGAAATCTGTCCATTTCATTACAAATATCTTCATTTGTGTTCAGAAGATCAACGAGAGTCTCATTTTATCTTTAAAGCAGAGGCCAGAACAATTAAAACATAAATATAATAGGTTTCTTTAATCACATGCACTGCATAAATTATGTTCTTCCTCAGGATTTCTGTTCTCAGCACAAACTCTGAACATCCTTAAATCAGGACACATTTAACCACAGCAGAATGAAAGAAGAAAAAGTCTTGTTTTCTGAGAAACTGATCGAAATGATGTGAGTTTGAGCTTAAAACAGGAACAAATGTCTGTCATTGGAAATGAAAATTACTCTCACTTGAATTAAGTTAATTTTTATGAACACATCGGCAGATATTTGCTCGTTTTAATCATAAAATCACTTCCAGATATCTGTTAGAAACTGTGAAAGTATTGCAAATACAATTCTAATATACTAATACTCATTGTGTGCATATTGACGTGATTGGTCCATGTGATGACATCCGTATCTGATCTGTGATTGGTCCATGTTTTCTGTTGTTGGCAGGCGGATGGTTTCTCAGCGCTGGTCCAGTCTTCAGTTTTAGGAAAGGGTGTCAAACACAGGCCGCCTCCCATCAAACTACCAGCCGGCGCCTCCTCAGGTGAGACACACTTACTGTGTGTGTGTGTGTGTGTGTGTGTGTGTGTGTGTGTGTGTGTGTGTGTGTGTGTGTGTGTGTGTGTGTGTGTGTGTGTGTGTGTAAAGGCAAGGCAAGGCAAGTTTATTTGTATAGCACATTTCATACCCAATGGCAATTCAAAGTGCTTTACATAGAAATAAAAGCTGCTGTCTGTAACTTTTTGGGGTTAAAAATTATTCAAAATACATTTTAAGCAACTACATAACCAGCCAGTGTTCACAGCTATCTGCTTACCGTAGCGCGATTTACAGCAGTAAGCTTGTAATAATGATTGTAATTCCAGTGGTACTGGTGGATTTCTGCAGGAATTTCAAGCATATTTGCGTCATTGCGTCACATCTGCACACATGAAGGAGTCCCGGTTAGTCGGTTATATTGCTCCGTTTCCGATTCATCCGTTGTAAAATGCAAAAGTCTTCGGCTTCGGAGAGGCTACAGAAAGAAGAGACTTCAGCCGGGCCGATGCGAGAACAAGGATAAAGGGCTTTTAATGGTGGCATGAGCGCCGCGTTTGGAAGGGTTTTCAGCTTTTTTTCCTGCTGGACAGGTCAGACGTTTCACCGGCTGGGTTAGGCTATGTAACAGTAGCACATTTTACGCATAATTCATTCCGTTACAGAGTTTTCTTTGTTGTGCCTTTCTCGTTTTGCTATGTGCGTTATGGTAAACATCAGTTATTTTGTGCTAGCGCTGAGAGGAAGCGGTTCACCTCCAACGGTTCTCCACATCGCACAGAAATGAGCTACAGGTAGCCCTAATGGACATTAAATGTAGTCACGCATTGCTGATGTTAACAGTAACATTTGAAACTGTATAATTTGCACGGTTTGACGTGATATGATAAACACTCGTCAGATTTAATCATCGGGATTTATTGCTATGCATTTTCCCCCTCAGTCGGTCAGAGCAACAGTGGCTGTTAGCTGCTTGCGTTTTCAGATGGCATTGTGTCGTCATACTTTCAAACAGTCGAGTCTGTGTTTCTGAATGAGTTTCCACAGCTGCACAGTCTCCTCTAAACATTGGATTCCTCCGCGCCGCGCCGACTGAGGCACAACTCACGTAATGTTGATACTGCCACGAATAACTGCAATTGTAGTTTTTGAACAGAGATGGCGACAAAAGAGGAAAAACTACGGACGGCAGCTTAAATAGTGGTAACATATGCATGAGAAATAAGAATACCATGTTTAAGAATTAAAAATAAAAAACACTGGATAATTAAAGCAATTGTAAAGATACTTAAAAAGTAAAAAATACAATTAAAAATGGTCAAATACACTAAAGACGGCGTTACAAAGCCCATCTCACTACAGCGGCTCTACAATCATTGATGAAGAGGCCAGAATAGAGTTAGTGCGGGAAAACACTAAATAACGACTTATATAGTGATGCCTCTTCATCAATGATTGTAGAGCCGCTGTAGTGAGATGGGCTTTGTAACGACGTCTTTAGTGCCTTTATGGGTCTTGAGAGAGGAAATGACATTGGTCTCTCTCTCTCTCTCTCTCTCTCTCTCTCTCTCTCTCTCTCTCTCTCTCTCTCTCTCTCTCTCTCTCTCTCTCTCTCTCTCTCTCTCTCTCTCTCTCTCTCTCTCTCTCTCTCTCTCTCTCTCTCTCTCTCTCTCTCTCTCGCTCTCTCTCGCTCTCTCACTCTCACACACACACACACTCACACACACTCTTGTCCTGTGTTGTAGGAAACCCGTACAGCACTCAGGCCTCCAGTGGTCATCTTAAGTGCCCGACTCCTCCGCCCTCGAAGAGCCAGCCGCTGTCCCGGAAGCACTCCATGGAGCTCAGCCTGCTGTCCCCAGCGGCCCTCTCGCCCATGCAGAGTAAGAGTCCCCACACACACGCTCAATCCCTCCATCCACAGCGCTCAATCCCTCCATCCACAGCGCTCAATCCCTCCATCCACAGCGCTCAATCCCTCCATCCACAGCGCTCAATCCCTCCATCCACAGCGCTCAATCCCTCCACCCGACAGCGCTCAATCCCTCCACCCGACAGCGCTCAATCCCTCCACCCGACAGCGCTCAATCCCTCCACCCGACAGCGCTCAATCCCTCCACCCGACAGCGCTCAATCCCTCCATCCACAGCGCTCAATCCCTCCACCCGACAGCGCTCAATCCCTCCATCCACAGCGCTCAATCCCTCCACCCGACAGCGCTCAATCCCTCCATCCACAGCGCTCAATCCCTCCACCCGACAGCGCTCAATCCCTCCACCCGACAGCGCTCAATCCCTCCATCCACCCCACAGCGCTCAATCCCTCCATCCACCCCACAGCGCTCAATCCCTCCATCCACCCCACAGCGCTCAATCCCTCCATCCACCCCACAGCGCTCAATCCCTCCATCCACCCCACAGCGCTCAATCCCTCCATCCACCCCACAGCGCTCAATCCCTCCATCCACAGCGCTCAATCCCTCCATCCACCCCACAGCGCTCAATCCCTCCATCCACCCCACAGCGCTCAATCCCTCCATCCACCCCACAGCGCTCAATCCCTCCATCCACCCCACAGCGCTCAATCCCTCCATCCACCCCACAGCGCTCAATCCCTCCATCCACCCCACAGCGCTCAATCCCTCCATCCACCCCACAGCGCTCAATCCCTCCATCCACCCCACAGCGCTCAATCCCTCCATCCACCCCACAGCGCTCAATCCCTCCATCCACCCCACAGCGCTCAATCCCTCCATCCACCCCACAGCGCTCAATCCCTCCATCCACCCCACAGCGCTCAATCCCTCCATCCACCCCACAGCGCTCAATCCCTCCATCCACCCCACAGCGCTCAATCCCTCCATCCACCCCACAGCGCTCAATCCCTCCATCCACCCCACAGCGCTCAATCCCTCCATCCACCCCACAGCGCTCAATCCCTCCATTCACCCCACAGCGCTCAATCCCTCCATCCACCCCACAGCGCTCAATCCCTCCATCCACCCCACAGCGCTCAATCCCTCCATCCACCCCACAGCGCTCAATCCCTCCATCCACCCCACAGCGCTCAATCCCTCCATCCACCCCACAGCGCTCAATCCCTCCATCCACCCCACAGCGCTCAATCCCTCCATCCACCCCACAGCGCTCAATCCCTCCATCCACCCCACAGCGCTCAGTCCCTCCATCCACCCCACAGCGCTCAGTCCCTCCATCCACCCCACAGCGCTCAGTCCCTCCATCCACCCCACAGCGCTCAATCCCTCCATCCACCCCACAGCGCTCAATCCCTCCATCCACCCACACGCTCAATCCCTCCATCCACCCCACAGCGCTCAGTCCCTCCATCCACCCACAGCGCTCAGTCCCTCCATCCACCCCACAGCGCTCAGTCCCTCCATCCACCCCACAGCGCTCAATCCCTCCATCCACCCCACAGCGCTCAATCCCTCCATCCACCTCACACACGCTCAATCCCTCATCCACCCCACAGCGCTCAATCCCTCCATCCACCCACAGCGCTCAATCCCTCCATCCACCCCACAGCGCTCATCCCTCCATCCACCCTCACCACACGCTCAATCCCTCCATCCACCCTCACACACGCTCAATCCTCCATCCACCCTCACACACGCTCAATCCCTCCATCCACCCTCACACACGCTCAATCCCTCCATCCACCCTCACACACGCTCAATCCCTCCATCCACCCACAGCGCTCATCCCTCCATCCACCCTCACACACGCTCAATCCCTCCATCCACCCACAGCGCCTCAATCCCTCCATCCACCCCCAGCGCTCAATCCCTCCATCCACCCTCACACACGCTCAATCCTTCCATCCACCCCACAGCGCTCAAATCCCCTCCATCCTCCCACAGCGCTCAATCCTCCATCCACCCACAGCGCTCAATCCCCTCCATCCACCCCACAGCGCTCAATCCCTCCATCCACCCCACAGCGCTCAATCCCTCCATCCACCCCACAGCGCTCAATCCCTCCATCCACCCTCACACACGCTCAATCCCTCCATCCACCCCACAGCGCTCAGTCCCTCCATCCACCCCACAGCGCTCAATCCCTCCATCCACCCCACAGCGCTCAATCCCTCCATCCACCCCACAGCGCTCAATCCCTCCATCCACCCTCACACACGCTCAATCCCTCCATCCACCCCACAGCGCTCAATCCCTCCATCCACAGCGCTCAATCCCTCCATCCACCCCACAGCGCTCAATCCCTCCATCCACCCCACAGCGCTCAATCCCTCCATCCACCCCACAGCGCTCAATCCCTCCATCCACCCTCACACACGCTCAATCCCTCCATCCACCCCACAGCGCTCAGTCCCTCCATCCACCCCACAGCGCTCAATCCCTCCATCCACCCCACAGCGCTCAATCCCTCCATCCACCCCACAGCGCTCAATCCCTCCATCCACCCCACAGCGCTCAATCCCTCCATCCACCCCACAGCGCTCAATCCCTCCATCCACCCTCACACACGCTCAATCCCTCCATCCACCCTCACACACGCTCAATCCCTCCATCCACCCCACAGCGCTCAATCCCTCCATCCACCCTCACACACGCTCAATCCCTCCATCCACCCCACAGCGCTCAATCCCTCCATCCACCCCACAGCGCTCAATCCCTCCATCCACCCTCACACACGCTCAATCCCTCCTTCCACCCCACAGCGCTCAATCCCTCCATCCACCCCACAGCGCTCAATCCCTCCATCCACCCCACAGCGCTCAATCCCTCCATCCACCCCACAGCGCTCAATCCCTCCATCCACCCCACAGCGCTCAATCCCTCCATCCACCCCACAGCGCTCAATCCCTCCATCCACCCCACAGCGCTCAATCCCTCCATCCACCCTCACACACGCTCAATCCCTCCATCCACCCCACAGCGCTCAGTCCCTCCATCCACCCCACAGCGCTCAATCCCTCCATCCACCCCACAGCGCTCAATCCCTCCATCCACCCCACAGCGCTCAATCCCTCCATCCACCCCACAGCGCTCAATCCCTCCATCCACCCCACAGCGCTCAATCCCTCCATCCACCCCACAGCGCTCAATCCCTCCATCCACCCTCACACACGCTCAATCCCTCCATCCACCCTCACACACGCTCAATCCCTCCATCCACCCCACAGCGCTCAATCCCTCCATCCACCCTCACACACGCTCAATCCCTCCATCCACCCCACAGCGCTCAATCCCTCCATCCACCCCACAGCGCTCAATCCCTCCATCCACCCTCACACACGCTCAATCCCTCCATCCACCCCACAGCGCTCAATCCCTCCATCCACCCCACAGCGCTCAATCCCTCCATCCACCCCACAGCGCTCAATCCCTCCATCCACCCCACAGCGCTCAATCCCTCCATCCACCCCACAGCGCTCAATCCCTCCATCCACCCTCACACACGCTCAATCCCTCCATCCACCCCACAGCGCTCAATCCCTCCATCCACCCCACAGCGCTCAATCCCTCCATCCACCCCACAGCGCTCAATCCCTCCATCCACCCTCACACACGCTCAATCCCTCCATCCACCCTCACACACGCTCAATCCCTCCATCCACCCCACAGCGCTCAATCCCTCCATCCACCCTCACACACGCTCAATCCCTCCATCCACCCCACAGCGCTCAATCCCTCCATCCACCCCACAGCGCTCAATCCCTCCATCCACCCTCACACACGCTCAATCCCTCCATCCACCCCACAGCGCTCAATCCCTCCATCCACCCCACAGCGCTCAATCCCTCCATCCACCCCACAGCGCTCAATCCCTCCATCCACCCCACAGCGCTCAATCCCTCCATCCACCCCACAGCGCTCAATCCCTCCATCCACAGCGGTCAATCCCTCCAAACTTCTATAGTATATAATGTTGATAATATGATGTGTAATAATCTTCAGAGTAAAGTTTATGAATTGTTTCCTTGTTTTTCCTAACATTAGATAGATTAGATTTATATGATGTTTAATGATGATGATCACGTTATTTTACATATGCATATGATTACATGCGATCCCTTGGTTCTGCGTCTTGCTCGCATGTTTTCATCAGGAGATTCTGTGCTTATTCAGGAGATGTGTAATAGCGCCCCCTAGTGTCTGACAGTGAAAACACGGAGGCATTTTCTCACAAATAACGGAAAATTCTGTGTTTGTCGGGGAACGAGTTAAACTACTATATATAATGTTGATAATATGATGTGTAATCTTCAGAGTAAAGTTTATGAATTGCTTCCTTGTATGTCCTCATCAGGATCAGGCACTCCGAAGCCCCCCACCCCCACCAACACACCCTGCTCCACGCCCCACCCCGCCGATGCCCAGATGGCCACGCCCTCAGTGACCCAGACTCCGCCCCCTCAGGACTCCGCCCTCCCGCAGCTGACCCCCTTCGCCCCGCAGCAGATGGCACTGCCCGTCATGACCATCCCTCTGCCCACCTCCAGCTCCACATCCTCACAGGTCATGACCAGCCCTGCAGGCCTCAACTTCATCAATGTGGTCGGCCCGGTTTGGTAAGTGACGATCCTACAGTGTGACGAGTGTCTATCAATCAATCAATGTTTATCCATAGAGCACATTTAAACAACCAAGGTTCACCAAAGTGCTGTACGAGGTATAAAAGAAAGCAAAGTAAAACAAGAAAATAAAGAAGTAAAAGAACAGGCACAGGCACACACATAAACAATCAACAATAAGCCGAGATAGCATACTAAGCAGTGTTAAAAGCCAATGAAAATAAATATGTCTTGAGATAAGATTTAAACGTTTTAAAGGAACGCTCCACTTTTTTGAAAATAGGCTCATTTTCCAAGTCCCTTAGAGTTGAACAGTTGAGTTTTACCGTTTTTGAATCCATTCAGCCGATCTCTGTATCTGGCGGTGGCGCCACCATCTGATCTGGATCCGGCTGACTGCAGTAACCCTCGGGATAAACAGAGAGACTAACAGCATCTTTATGGTGTATCGAGTCCATCAGGTGTTATGGGAAGTGTTCCCGGTTCCGGCTGACCTCGTTAATGCAGCCGAACAATCAGTCAATTGATCTGAATAATGAGAGTTAATGTTCTGTGTGTATGCCATAGTAAAGAGATGTGTTTTTAGTCTAGATTTAAACTGACAGAGTGTGTCTGCTTCCCGAACAATGCTAGGAAGACTGTTCCAGAGTTTAGGAGCTAAATAGGAAAAGGATCGACCGCCTGCAGTTGATTTAGATATTCTAGGTATGATCAACTGGCCAGAGTTTAGAGACCGCAGTAGACGTGATGGAGTATAATGTGTTAAGAGCTCGCTTAAGTACTGGAGCTAAACCATTCAGTGCTTTGAGGAATAAGCAGGATTTAAAAATGTCTGCGATGTTTAATAGGGAGCCAGTGCAGTGTTGACAGAACTGGACTAATATGATCATACTTCCTGGTTCTAGAAGAACTCGAGCTGCTGCGGTTTGGACCAGCTGGAGTTTGTTTATTAAGCGAGCAGGGCAACCACCCAGTAGAGCATTACAATAATCTATCTATCTGTCTATCTATCTATCTATCTATCTATCTATCTATCTATCTATCTATCTATCTATCTATCTATCTATCTATCTATCTATCTATCTATCTATCTATCTATCTATCTATCTATCAATCAATCAATCAATCATGGACCAGCTGGAGTTTGTTTATTAAGCGAGCAGGGCAACCACCCAGTAGAGCATTACAATAATCTAGCCTTGAGCTCATGAACGCATCGACTAACTGTTCAGCATTGAGAGCATGTGCCGTAATTTATAAATTACGGCACATGCTTAAGATGCTTAAAGGAACTGTATGTAAGAAATTTATTTCAATTAATCATAAAATGATTTTTTTGGAGACGCCTGCAGTACCAGTTTTGGCCATAAATCTATAAATTAAAGCGGGAACATGTACCCGTCTGAGACGTTTGTGCAGCCGGCTTAACCTCTTGACGTTTGTCTTCCAGCAGTCCCCAGACCCTGATGAGCGGCTCTAACCCGATGCTGGGCTGTAATCCTGGGACTCTGGCCTGTGGACTTCTGCCCTCCGGAGGACTCATGTCTGGAGCTCTTCCTGCCATGCAGCCCGCAGCCCCAGCAGGTCAACTTATGCCATTTTCTTCTGTCCACTTTTACGCATTGTCAGTCACTATAGTGAAGATTAAAATGCTGATGATGTCCCAGCAGGCGGACCCTTCGGCCTGAACAACAGCCCAGGACTGCGGCCGCTCAACCTGCTTCAGGTGCTTCTCCAGTAATGGATGTTGTGGAGATGATGGTCTCCTTCTCTCCTGTTTATGGTTGTGTTTTGTTCCTCCAGCTCCCGACGGGGCCGCTGATCTTTAACTCTCTCCAGCAGCAGCAGTTGTCCCAGTTTTCCCCTCAGCAGCAGAGCAGTCAGTCCGCCACATCCAGCCCTCAGCAGCAGGGGGAGCCGGTGAGCCAGCCCTACTCTACTGCTCCTGTAGGGCCGCAACCATCAGTGATGGGCGGGTGGTCGGGTCGTTTGAAATAAAGATGATGCGGGACAAAATGCCCGATTTCCCAACACGTTGGTTCGGGCGTATAATACCCATTAAGTGCGTATTAAATGCACGTGAAAAACGCGTGCATAAAACAAAGTTTGCCGTATACATTCCAGCTCAGGATTTTTGTTGGGAAAGTCGGAGAAAAAAAAAAAACAAGCATACTGTTGTGTTTCTGGCAGAATCAGTGTGTCGTCACGAGTCCTGCATGGGTCGGGTTTTGTAAATCCGCACCCGCCCGTACCCGCGGTGCGTTAAACCGCATCCGACCCGTTTTCCTAAAGGGAGCACTAATTAAAATCCGCACCTGACCCAACCCGCTTAAAATAGAACCGACCCGCACCCAAAGTAAAATCAGTTTAGCATATAACATTATATAGGCCTACACATTTATCGCCAGGTCATACATACAGCACTTGTGATGGTCAGTGTTTGTGATGGTCAGTATTTGTGATGGTCAGTATTCGTGATCTTGAAATCTTGAATTAGGCTGACGCTGCAGAACAGGGCCTGACCGCTCCACAGACGGCCGTCATCAATCTGACCGGCGTGGGCAGCTTCATGTCCCCTCAGGCCGCAGGTAAGCCCTGAGCCTTCGCTTCTCCTTCTCCTGTTATTCAGACACTAACACGACCAGTAGAGTACTAATGGATGTAGATGTGTAGTGTCATACTAATCTCAACATAGGCCAGAAGTTCACACTGCAAAAGATGCTCTTCTTCCTCAGTATTTTTGTCTTGTTTCTAGTCCAAACATCTAAAAATTCTGAAAACAAGAAGTATTTACTAGACAAGCAAAAGTAATTGTCTTGTTTTGGGGAAAATAACTCAAAATGAAGAGAGTTTTTGCTTAAAATAAGATAAATAATCTGCCAATGGGGTGAGAAAAATAATCTTAATTCAAACAGAAAACAAGATTATTTTTCTCACCCCATTGGCAGATTATTTATCTTATTTTAAGCAAAAACTCTCTTCATTTTGAGTTATTTTTTCCCAAAACAGGACAATATGTCTTGTAAATGTTTCTTAAAGCGATAGTTGAGCCAATAATGAGCCTGATGTTGATCTGCTGACCCCAGGGCATCCACATGTAGGTGTGTGTGTTTCTTCAGGAGAACACAAATGAAGATTTTTAACTCAGCCGCTGCTGTGTGTCGGTCATATAATGATGGGAATGGGGAACAATTCTAGGAGAGCAAAACAGACATGCTTAGACAACACACACACACACACACAGAGCCCTGTGGCTCATGACCACACACTGATGTCTGAAGACACGAACCCATCGATTTCTGGGAGAAACTCAACAGTATTAATGTTTTTTTTCCCTCATATCAGACGAATCTCATCTAGTGTTCCCGTCCGCTATTACTGCCGTCTGGTGAGGTCAAACTGGCGCGATCATAGATATATATTTATAGATTCCTCATTAGTGCGTGGCGGATTGGCTGAATGAGGCTCTATATATATATATCTATGATCGCGCCAGTTTGACCTCATCAGACAGCAGTAATAGCGGACGGGAACACTAGATGAGATTCGTCTGATATGAGGTAAATGTTATTTTTACCTCATATCAGACGAATCTCACGAAACTCAGGTTGAGTTTCTCCCAGAAACCGATGGGTTCGTGTCTTCAGACATCAGTGTGTGGTCATGAGCCACAGGGCTCTGTGTGCGTGTGTGTGTGTGTTGTCTAAGCATGTTTGTTTTGCTCTCATAGAATTGTTCCCCATTCACATCATTATATGATGTTAGATATTTTGACTAGAAACAAGACAAAAATACTAAATAAGAAGAGCATATTTGCAGTGCATCAGACCTGTTTTTGACCATTTGGGTTTGTCATTGATTAACATAATGGTGGATGCCACTTTTCCTCTTTTGGCTACACTCTTCCTTTTATCCCCTGTTCCTCCTCCTCCTCCTCCTCGTCGTCGTGTCCGTGGTAGTGCTGTCCCAGCTGGGTTGTGGTCTGGAGGGCTCCGCGCCCAGCCTTCCGTCCCCGAGGCTCCAGCAACAGCACCAGCCACAGATCCAAGTAATGCAGCAACTCTCATCCACCCGTAGGCCCGATCACACAACGCGTTTTTGCAGCGAGTCGCCTTTTTGATGGATTTGGTTGGCAGAGAGCGTTATGCGCGTTGCTTATGTGCCCTGGGCGCCTCCTAGTATTGTTAAAGGCTCATGAGCCCCCGTCTCAGCACACTCCGTTCTCACCAGTTTAGAAAAATGCTATAAAAGTGGGCGTGGTTTAGCGGCGGAGACGTTTTATTTCGTTCATTAAAAGCATCAAAGCTTCCCACAAATGACCATCACGTTACACACAACACAATACACACATGGGTTTATAAGCTCACCCTTACACACACACACACACACACATCCTGTGACGACTATAATTCAGTGCACAGTTAAATACACAGACATTCGCTTGTTCTCTGCTTTGAAAATGTAAATGAACACGCTGTTGGATAACTCTGATAAGTTTTGAGGCTTATTTAGTGGCGTTTTATAAGCCGTTGGGTTAAACAGCCTGAAGAGCGCTTACACTCACCGTGCGGACGAATCGAGTGTGTGTGAAGACTCAGGATCTATTGAAGAGACGCTCATACAAAGCGGAAACAAACACTCGTTTTGATCCATTAATGCGTCTCTGGCTTACTGTAAGCGATCTCACGGATTAAAGCGTCAGTCAGAGGAAAAGGCCTTTCAGTGCGTGCCGTCATCAATAATTAAGCAGCACGTCTTCTCATTGGATAAACACACGCAGTCTCATGAATAATTAAGCAGCACGTCTTCTCATTGGATAAACACACGCAGTCTCATCAATAATTACGAGACCGCGATGAGTCATCGCCGTACTATAGTACAAGAAAACATCATCACAGCCCATCACGCTGCACTGCAAAAGATGCTGTTCTTACTCAGTATTATTGTCTTGATTTGGGAAAATAACTCAAAATGAAGAGAGTTTTTGCTTAAAATAAGATAAATAATCTGCCAATGGGGTGAGAAAAATAATCTTAATTCAAACAGAAAACAAGATTATTTTTCTCACCCCATTGGCAGATTATTTATCTTATTTTAAGCAAAAACTCTCTTCATTTTGAGTTATTTTCCCCAAAACAAGACAATTACTTTTACTTGTCTAGTAAATGTTCTTAATGTAAGAAGAGCATTATTGCAGTGACATGAAGATGAATTTAAATCAGGAAGTTGAAACTAGAGCTCAAAGGTTTAAATGAACTAGTTATCTCCCACATTTAAAACTAGCAGATGATAATATTGTCCTCCAGGATGTTCAACACACTTCTGTTCAAATCTCAGAACATTTGGTTCAGCTTTCATGACCCTTTAATCTAAATATGAAGTCACATGACAACAACTGTGTCAAAAATCACCTCTGAGCAGTAAAGCGCCTGATGTCATCGCGTTTATTTTCTGTTGTCCAATCGAATGAATGGAGAGGCGGGGCTTCCGTTGACCGTAACCTTGATTTGATTGACAGCTGATTCGGGGGTTGCCTAGAAACATTAAAAAACGCACTGCTCTTTTAATAATTTAAAAAATGTCAACCAAGAAAGGCAGCGCAGTGCGCCTTCGCCTCGCAAGAACGCGCTCTGTGATCGGGGCCTCAGACATGTGTGTATCAGACTGACCTTTGACCTCTGCTTCCCCGTGACTGACCACATGAATTCAAAACCCTATTTGCTTTATTATGTTTGATGACATCACATATTCAAAAGTTTTAGATCGGTAAGATTTTAAATGTTGTCAGATCATCTCTGTGATTATACAGTAGAGTGAGTTACTCCTGATCATCATCATCATTACTCTTCAGAGTCACATGACCCTTCACTAATCACCCTAACATCTGAGGATCAGTCAGGACTATTATCAGAGTCGGACACGGTACGCTTTATATTTCAGTGCGTGCCATCTCAGGACAGGTTTACCCAGAATGCTGGTGTGTTGAGGTCAGAGGTCAGTGTGTTCTGCGATGTCTGTCCATCTGTGTTTGACTGACCGCTCTTCTGTCTCTGCTTTAATGTTGAGCTTGTGGCGTTTTCTTCAAGCATGTTTCCATAGCAACTGAGATCAAATCTTTCATAACTTCAGGAGCGTTTCTAGAAGGATTAATCATGACACACACACACACACACACTGGCCTCAGTAACAGCTGACTGCTAGATGCCCGTTGAAGTTGCTGTTTTACTTGCACTAAACGAGAGAATGTGTAAGAGTGTGTGAGTGTGTGTGTGAGCGAGATTGTGTAAGAGTGTGTGAGTGTGTGTGTGAGCGAGATTGTGTAAGAGTGTGTGTGAGAGTGCATTGCACAGCTGCATTGCACTTTAACCCCTTCCTCTCCCCATGGCTACTGCTCGACCCTTTCCTGTTCCTATTTGTGGTTCCCATGATTTCCCAGAATGCATCTCTCTCTCTCTCTCTCTCTCTCTCTCTCTCTCTCTCTCTCTCTCTCTCTCTCTCTCTCTCTCTGTCCAGCGTCACTCCGTGAAGAGTGTGTGTGTGTGTGTGTGTGTGTGTCCAGCGTCACTCCGTGAAGAGTGTGTGTTTCCCTCCAGCAGCTCTGCTTCAATTAAATTATGAGCCGGCGTGACGTGTTGAGCTGCTAATAAGTATTTGAACACCTGAGAAAATCAATGCTAATATTTGGTACAGTAGCCTTTCTTTGCCCCCACAAAACACCCCCACAGCATGATGCTGCCGCCCCCATGCTTCACAGTAGGGATGGTGTTCTTGGGATGGTACTCATCATTCTTCTTCCTCCAAACGCGTTTAGTGGAATTATGACAGAAAAGTTCTATTTTGGTCTCATCTGACCACATGACTTTCTCCCATGACTCCTCTGGATCATCCAAATGGTCATTGGCAAACTTCAGACGGGCCTGGACATGTGCTGGTTTAAGGGGAACCTTCCGTACACGACGTCTTGGTGTATTACCAACAGTAACCTTGGTAACGGTGGTCCCAGCTCTTCTCAGGTCATTGGCCAGCTCCTCTGTGTAGTTCTGGGCAGATTTTTCTCCTTAGGATCATTGAGACCCACGAGGTGAGATCTGGCATGGAGCCCCAGTCCGAGGGAGACTGACAGTCATGTTTAGCTTCTTCCATTTTCTAATGATTGCTCCGGCAGTGGACCTTTTTTCACCGAGCTGCTGGGCCATTTCCCCGGAGCCCTCTCCAGCCTTGTGTATGATTGTCTCTCGTGTCTTTGGACAGCTCTGTGGTCTTGGCCATGTCAGTAGTTGGACTCTTGCTGATTGTATGAGGTGGACAGGTGTCTTTATCAGCTAACGACCTCAAACAGGAGCATCTAATGTAGGATAATAAATGGAGTGGAGGTGGACATGTTAAAGGCAGACTAACAGGTCTCTGAGGGGCAGAACTCTAGCGGATAGACAGGTGTTCAAATACTTATTTTCCTCACTGTACATTGATAATGTGATGCCTAAATTCACTTGTAGTGTTTAATATGATTTAAGTTTATAGTGTTTTACTATTTATTCATTTAGACACAATAGTATAGAATGTACATCACTGCAGAACTATTGGTGCATCTCAAATTTTACAATACGGTATAGTTAACTCATACGCAAGCATAATACACTCTTCTGTTCAAATGTTTATGCTGAGATTCTTCTAATATTTTTATTGAAACTGATAAAACTAAAATTTCAGGATTATTTGGAAAACATTTTTTAAATTTAAACAACTTTGAACAGTAGTGCATGTCTCTTTAAAACAAATATAATTTCTAGTATTATTTACATACTTAAAGGGTTAGTTCACCCAAAAATGAAATGTACAGGAACAGTTTAAGATATTTTATATTTAGTCCGAGGGCATATGCAAGTGTATGCACACTATACTGGTGTAACGGTTATGAATCAGCGTATTGATTCATGAGCCGAATCATAAATCGATTCGCTGAGTCATAACCGTTTGAATCTTTATTTGAGGATTGAACACAAACGCGGAAGAGAAGCCAATGCTGAATAAAGTCGTAGTTTTTGTTATTTTTGGACCCAAATGTATTTTGGATGCTTCAAGAGACTCTAATTAACCCACTGATGTCTCATATGGACTACTGTGATGATGTTTTTATTCCCTTTCTGGACATGGACAGTATAGTGTGCATACACTTGCATACGCTCTCGGACTAAATATAAAATATCTTAAACTGTGTGTGAAGATGAGCGGAGGTCTTACGGGTGTGGAGCGACATTAGGGAGAGGAGTTAATGACAGACATTTCATTTCTGGCTGAACTAACCCTTTTGTGTGTGTGTGTGTGTGTGTGTACGTTGTGGCGTTGAACTCCTGGCTGCTGTGAGGAGGATTCTGAGTAAATGCTCATGATCTGTTTCCTTTCTCTTCCGCAGTTGCAATTCTTGCAGCACCAAATGCAGCAGCAAATGGGTTTGGCAGTGGGGGGGGCGGCGGCACAGTCGGCACGGCAACATTCCACCAACCAGCCAAGAAGTAAGAGGAAACGCAGCACCCCACAGCCCCTCCCCAAATCATGACCTCAGGCCCAGCCCACTCGCCGGACCTGACCTCAGGCCCCGCCCACTCGCCGGACCTGCCCTCAGGCCAGACCAACACGTGTATTACAGCAGGGGACCTTCGAGTATTATAGGATATGATGAGACGCTTCTCTACGGCATGCTGTGTTTATTCCCCTTCCACCGAGAGCACACTAAGGGCCCTACAGGACGCGATGACATCAGAGGGCCGCTCGTCCCAGCATGCACTGCGTGTGCGGTTGATACGGCGTTACACTGAGGCATCCGCTGTGTGTTCTCATGAGGGGATGCGCTTCTGAACAGACGCTGAGTTTTTTGTAAATGATCTTTGTCGGCAGTTTTATTGTGATAAAAAAGAAAGTATATATTGACAGTGAAAAATACAACTTTTAGATAAAGATGAGTGGTGTGTGTGTTTATTTGTCCGTCTTCATGCTCCCGATGACCCGGTCCAGCAGTCTCCGGATCTCCGTGTGTCTCGTCACGGCTCGCCGGATGCAGTGCTGCAGTTTCTCCGCGGATAACGCCGTCCCGCCTGAACAAAACAATCACAGAGAGCCAAAACAGGCCACTTGTGGGATCCGTGTAGATCAGATTATTTTTTTTGTTTATTTTATTTATTTATTTATTTGATTGGGCTCTGCATGTCAATGAACAAACATGTTAACATGCCGGATTGGAGCCAAGGGCTAATTTCCATCCGGAGTCCCACAGGTCACAAAAACATTACAGAAATTAAAATGTACATCTAGATAAAGCACATCGTTTATCAATAAGTTATCAGGTCCTATAAACAATATTCACATAAGGCTCAAATTCATTCAGCTTCACAAACACTCATCCATGAACACATGACGAATTACAAAACTTAAAGGTCCTGTTCTTCGCGTGTTTTCGAAGCTTTGATTATGTTTACAGTGTACAATATGTTTCGCGTGAATAGTTCATGTTTCGTGTGTAAAAAAACACAGTTTCTCTGTCCTAAAACGGCCTGATGATTTCCTTGTTCTATGAAGTCCCTCCTTCAGAAACACGTAACGAGCTCTGATTGGCCCAGCGCTTCCCGTGCTGTGATTAGACAGCAGCTTAGCGCACTTTGCCCGGAAAGGTCCCGCCTCTTACCATAACGGGGCGATGCAGGCGCTGAATGCGCTCTTCTCCACGCGGGAGAGCAGCGAGACCACGCCCCCTATTTTGCGTGTTCTTGTGGGCTGAGTCAACAAACGGTTCTAGTGATGTCATCACAGCAGGAAGTGCAGCGGTGTAGTCCAAACCGGCCGCTCGCTGTCGGCTTTGAAAGGGAACTTCTGTTCAATTAAATATCTGGCTTGGCATTGAACTCTGAGCTTTATAATCTTACAGGTATTATTGATGCTCTAACAGCAACATCACACACTAACTAAAGTCTGAAAGATGGACTCGCGAAGAACACGACCTTTAGGATAGCATACAACACACTCACTGCTGTGTGCAACTTCGGTTCGCTCATAACCTTTTTCAACTGGACTTTGAACGAGCTGTTGTTATGACAATTGTTTATAGTTCCGCCAGAATAAAAGCTCACTGTTAATAATAATAATATTTCTATCTGATTTTATTTTATAGCACAATAGTATTTCCCTTATCATAGTGCATTTGGCAGATGCTTTGCGAATCGTCCAGAGTGAGAAACTGCAGCTTTATCTCCCCATTCTGCGTTTCTGCAGGTCTTGCGGAGGTACATTTAAGAACAATTAAAGACAATTTACAGAATAAACTGAAGGGAACACGTCCGTATGTTCTCTAATGTACATGTCTAAGCACACGATGAGTATTAGTGACGCTTCAGTTAACACACTGCATTCAGTTTAGAGCACTATGAAATACTGTTTTAATGGTTAATCCAATCCGCAAATTCATTTGAAGAACCAAATTAGCCAGAGATAACGATTAGATGATCGATTAAATCATCTCAGATGTGTGTTTAAAGCGATAGTTGAGCCAATAATGAGCCTGATGTTGATCTGCTGACCCCCAGGGCATCCACATGTAGGTGTGTGTGTTTCTTCAGGAGAACACTAATGAAGATTTTAACTCAACCGTTGCTTGTATAGATGCCTCATTCGAGCGATCCGCGCAAGCACTGATGAGGCATCTATGTAAATATATCTATGATCGCGCCGGCGATGGGAACACTAGATGAGATTCGTCTGATATGAGGTATAAATCACACAAATACTGTTGAGTTTCTGGCAGAATTCTCATTTTTGGGTCAACTATCCCTTTAAAGTCACTTTAAGACCTGCTCGCATCTCACACACACACACACACGACTTTCCTTTCACCTTACACAGAACCGACAGTGTTTATATATGTTAACCGTAAGTGTTTGACAGTATTGGTCAGACTTTAGTGCACACTCAGCAGCTGACCCGCTTTTAATTTATTCATCCCAAACCTGACAAATTCTGAGACATTCTGCATTATACAGTAAATTACACTTTAATGGTTTAATGCCATGATATTGAATTTACAACTTTCTGATCCAATTCAAGACATTTTTAAGGCCTTATATTGCAGACCAGCGGAGACTTTTTTTTCTCTCGCAATTCTGAGTTTAGATCAGATTTAGATTTACAGTTCTGGAAAAAATTAAGAGACCCCCTAACATGGATGTCTCAGTGTTAAGTGGTCTCTTAAAGCTCCACTGTGTGATATTTTCCCCCATCTAGCGGTGTAAAGGTTTATGACCATCCAGTGAATATTAGTTTCTGTTCCTCTCCATTCTGATTTCGTTTTAACTCCTACGGTGGCTGATTTAGTCCAAGATTAACACGGCAATCCTCCTCTTCACCTTCGACACAGTGCCATCGAGTGTTAAAACGCGAAAGGCGAAGCTTGAATTTACGGGTATGTCCCTCTTTGGCTACTGTACTTTCAAGATGGAGGAGCAACATGGCGACCGGCATTCGAACCCCTCACCCGTATGTGTTTCCAACGGCATATTATAAACTTACCAGAATACTTTATTACTTAAGAGAAGTAAATATACGTTAATGAGCACATATATTTTTGAAAGAATAGTGTTTTTAGCTAAGAATAAACTAAAGTTACACAGTGCAGCTTTAATTTTCCCAGAGGTGTGTGAAGTCAGACCTGTGAGTGTGTGTGGACGTTCACCTGGTTTGTGTAGGGCACAGAGCCGCTCCTCCTCATCCGTCACCACAGTCATTAGTGCTGTAGAAAGGCTCTCCTCCTCCGCCGTGGGGTCCACGATGATGATGGAACTGCAATAAAAGAGTCTGAACTCATTTCTGTGTCATTGCTAAAGAATACTGATCTGAGACCAGTGTTATTATGGAGTTTTGTAATAGAGGAATAAGTGAATTACTCATCAAACACTGCGAACGAGGAGCCGACGGGGTGCCTGTTGATCTTCAGGAGCCTCTTCTTCTGCATGTCCACTTCTGCTGCGTCCGTCTCTGTGTTTATAGTGACCTCAGGGAGTCGGGCTGAGATATACGAACGGGTTTATTAGCCATCATGACAGCAGAGGAAGTGTTTACAGGGATAGTTGAGCCAATAATGAGCCTGATGTTGATCTGCTGACCCCCAGGGCATCCACATGTAGGTGTGTGTGTTTCTTCGGGAGAACACAAGAGGTCAAACTGGCGCGATCATAGATATATATATATAGATATATATGGCGGATCGGCTGAATGAGGAATCTATATATATCTCTATGATCGCCCCAGTTTGACCTCATCAGACGGCAGTAATAGCGGACGGGAACACTAGATGAGATTCGTCTGATATGAGGTAAAAAAATAACATTAATACTGTTGAGTTTCTCCCAGAAACCGATGGGTTCGTGTCTTCAGACATCAGTGTGTGGTCATGAGCCACAGGGCTCTGTGTGTGTGTGTGTGTGTGTGTGTGTGTGTGTGTGTGTGTGTGTGTGTGTGTGTGTGTGTGTGTGTGTGTGTGTGTGTGTGTGTGTGTGTGTTGTCTAAGCATGTTTGTTTTGCTCTCATAGAATCGTTCCCCATTCACATCATTATATGACCGACACACAGCAGCGGCTGAGTTAAACATCTTCATTTGTGTTCTCCTGAAGAAACACACACACCTACATGTGGATGCCCTGGGGGTCAGCAGATCAACATCAGGCTCATTATTGGGTGAACTATCGCTTTAAGATGACACTCACCGTTCTTTAAAGCTGCCAGCAGGACGATGATGCAGGCGTCCAGTAAGTTCCCGTCATAATCCAAACACATGATGTCACAGTACAGCACCCAACACAGCTGGACACATGAGCACGTGTGAGGGTTCGAAACGAGCAGTGATGGTATTATAAGTCTTACATATAAATACACTGATCAGGCATAACATTATGACCTATTCTGTTGGTCTCCCTTTTGCTGACCCGTCTCTGATGGACTCCTCTAGAAGGTGTGCTGTGGTATCTGGCACCAAGATGTTAGCAGCAGATCCTTTAAGTCCTGTAAGTTACGAGGTGGATCGGACTTGTTTGTTCAGCTCTTCCCACAGATGCTCGATTGGATTGAGATCTGGGGAATCTGGAGGCCGAGTCGACGCCTCAAACTGGTCGTTGTGCTCCTCAAACCGTTCCTGAAGCATTTGTGCTTTGTGTCAGGAGCATTATCCTGCTGGAAGAGCCACAGCCACCAGAATACCGTTTCCATCAAAGGCTGCAAAACTGTACGTCTCAAACTGAGCTGCTCTGTGTATTCTGACAGCTTTCTATCAGAACCAGCATTAACTTCTGGAGCAGTTTGAGCTCCAGTAGCTCGTCTGTTTGATCGGACCCCACGGGCCAGCCTTCGCTCCCCACGGTCATCAATGAGCCTTGGCCGCCCATGACCCTGTGGCCGGTTCTCCACTGGTCCTTCCTTGGAGCACTTTTGATAGATACTGACCACTGCAGACCGGGAACAGCCCACAAGAGCTGCAGTTTTGGAGATGCTCTGACCCAGTCGTCTAGCCGTCACAATCTGGCCAAACTCGCTCAGATCCTTACGCTTGCCCATTTCTCCTGCTTCACACACATCAACTCTGAGGACTAAATGTTCACTTGCTGCCTAATATATCCCACCCACTAACAGGAGCCGTGATCAAGAGATCAGTGTTATAAACTCATAATGTGTTATGCCTGATCGGTGTGTGTGTATATATATATATCTTACCTTAGATTTTTCAACGCACAACTCCTCCATATTTATTAAATCTGAACTGCAGAGAAGAAGAAAAAATAAACAAGAGTTAAGTAATAATATTTAGGCTTGACCAACATTATTGGCAGGAATACATTTTCCTCCTCTTTTTGACATCCCAGAAAGAGGAGCTTTCTCCCGCCGTACCTCTGGATGAGGTCCGCGATGAACTGGCTGGCGGCCTGAGCCGGTTCTCCCGGCGCTCCGGGCCGGATCCGGGATGAGCACAGCGGAGGCAGATCCACATTCGGGACTGCAGACCGAAGACCAACTGAGTCAAACGTCATTCAACACACCAATGCATCACAATCACCCAATTATAAGAGAAATTCACCAATATATCCTTTATCTGGAGCATCCGACGGTGGCACAGTCAATTCCTGCAAGAAAAAAATGCTCCATAACTCCATAATCCAGCGCAATATCAACATTTATAGGAGAAAAGATGATTCTTACCGCTTTTATCCCACAGATCACGGTTGTGTTTCCCACTTTCACCATCGCGGACCCATCGGCTGTGGATATCGAGCCTAAAGCACACACTCATCCAGTTATATCTGCACTTCTAAAGCGTTCTGATCATTTTAATGTTATTTTGCATGTAATGCTTACTAATGTTTAAGGTTGTGGGTCTAAACTCTCCCAATTCCCTTCCATCTGGACGACAGTTTTCTTTCTGTTGAATATTAGATTAGGATAATTGAACATTATATTAAAGGGTTAGTTCAGCAAAAATGAAATGTATGTCATTGAATGGATGCTTCAAGAGACTCTAATTAACCCACTGATGTCTCATATGGACTACTGTGATGATGTTTTTATTCCCTTTCTGGACATGGACAGTATAGTGTGCATACACTTGCATACGCTCTCAGACTAAATATAAAATATCTTAAACTGTGTGTGAAGATGAGCGGAGGTCTGACGGGTGTGGAGCGACATTAGGGAGAGGAGTTAATGACAGACATTTCATTTCTGGCTGAACTAACCCTTTAACATTACTATTCAACTTCACGTGATGAACTCACCAAAAAGCTCCTGTGATATTCCAGAGGCTCTGCGGTTCTGCAACACACACCCAATCAATAGTTATATAATCACATCTCATTGCTAACTTCTAGTATATTATACAGTTATTCGGATAAAATCCACATGTGTAATTCTCGCTGTTGTATTAACAGCATTGACTCACTTGAAACCAGCCGCCATGATGTTCAGACGCACCACGTGAGAGCCGCCGTGACGTAAGCGACGCGTCTCTGTCCTCCGCGCCTGTGGGGGCGCTAGCGATGTTTATCTGCGTCCTCCGCGCCTGTGGGGGCGCTAGCGATGTTTATCTGCGGCGTCGCGGCGCTTCCTCGCCCGCTGTGATGATGTGGTTTGTTTTCAGCGACTTCCGCATAGGTGTTTTAGTATGACTGGAAGTAAAGTTCATCAGTGGATGTTTAACTCCTTCCGTGATTAACGCGACACGCGCATCGATGTCCCGGGTCCAGGCTGTCGGTTCCGATCGGTTAGAGCTGCTGTGTGTCGGTACCGATCTCTGACGGTAATAATAATAATGATGATGATGATGATGATGATGGAGGACTTCTGTGTGTGTCAGTTACTGCAGTGCTCGCTCATCCTGGCGCTCGTCGTCCTTCTATCGGTACGTTTAAATCGCTTTATTATACTGGAAGTTTTATCATATTATTGTGGATTTTTTTTATAAATATACACATTTATAGTATATATATTTAATATAATATTGTGGTATTCTGATTTATGCTTGCTCTTAGTGACCTATCCAGGCTTGTTATTAATTGTTAATGAAAATTAATTTATAATGAAGTTTCTTTTGAAATGCTGAATATAATCTCCCTTCACCGATTCTTCCAGTTGGACTAGTTACTGTATGTGTCACATCTGCTTATTGTCTCCAGGGTGTAGTGTGTGTGCTTATTGTCTTCAGGGTGTAGTGTGTGTGTTTATTCTCTTCAGGGTGTAGTGTTCTGGTGTTTGTTCTCGTCCTCTGGCTGCTGCTGCTGTTTGTTCGCGTCCTCAGGCTGCTGCTGCTGTTTGTTCATGTCCTCTGGCTGCTGCTGGTGTTTGTTCTCATCCTCAGGCTGCTGCTGCTGTTTGTTCTCGTCCTCTGGCTGCTGCTGGTGTTTGTTCTCATCCTCAGGCTGCTGCTGCTGTTTGTTCGCGTCCTCAGGCTGCTGCTGCTGTTTGTTCGCGTCCTCAGGCTGCTGCTGCTGTTTGTTCATGTCCTCTGGCTGCTGCTGGTGTTTGTTCTCATCCTCAGGCTGCTGCTGCTGTTTGTTCATGTCCTCTGGCTGCTGCTGGTGTTTGTTCTCGTCCTCAGGCTGCTGCTGGTGTTTGTTCTCGTCCTCAGGCTGCTGCTGGTGTTTGTTCTCGTCCTCTGGCTGCTGCTGGTGTTTGTTCTCGTCCTCAGGCTGCTGCTGCTGTTTGTTCTCGTCCTCAGGCTGCTGCTGCTGTTTGTTCTCGTCCTCAGGCTGCTGCTGCTGTTTGTTCTCGTCCTCAGGCTGCTGCTGGTGTTTGTTCTCGTCCTCAGGCCGGTGTTTGTTCTCGTCCTAAGGCGGGTGTTTGTTCTCGTCCTCAGGCTGCTGCTGGTGTTTGTTCTCGTCCTCAGGCGGGTGTTTGTTCTCGTCCTCAGGCTGCTGCTGGTGTTTGTTCTCGTTCTCAGGCTGGTGTTTGTTCTCGTCCTCTGGCTGCTGTTTGTTCTCGTCCTCTGGCTGCTGCTGGTGTTTGTTCTCGTCCTCTGGCTGCTGCTGGTGTTTGTTCTCGTCCTCAGGCTGCTGCTGGTGTTTGTTCTCGTCCTCAGGCTGCTGCTGGTGTTTGTTCTCGTCCTCAGGCGGGTGTTTGTTCTCGTCCTCAGGCTGCTGCTGGTGTTTGTTCTCGTCCTCAGGCGGGTGTTTGTTCTCGTCCTCTGGCTGCTGCTGGTGTTTGTTCTCATCCTCAGGCTGCTGCTGCTGTTTGTTCTCGTCCTCAGGCTGCTGCTGCTGTTTGTTCATGTCCTCTGGCTGCTGCTGGTGTTTGTTCTCGTCCTCAGGCTGCTGCTGGTGTTTGTTCTCGTCCTCAGGCTGCTGCTGCTGTTTGTTCTCGTCCTCAGGCTGCTGCTGCTGTTTGTTCTCGTCCTCAGGCTGCTGCTGCTGTTTGTTCTCGTCCTCTGGCTGCTGTTTGTTCTCGTCCTCAGGCTGCTGCTGGTGTTTGTTCTCGTCCTCTGGCTGCTGCTGGTGTTTGTTCTCGTCCTCAGGCTGCTGCTGGTGTTTGTTCTCGTCTTTAGGCGGGTGTTTGTTCTCGTCCTCAGGCGGGTGTTTGTTCTCGTCCTCAGGCTGCTGCTGGTGTTTGTTCTCGTCCTCAGGCGGGTGTTTGTTCTCGTCCTCAGGCGGGTGTTTGTTCTCGTCCTCAGGCTGCTGCTGGTGTTTGTTCTCGTCCTCAGGCTGGTGTTTGTTCTCGTCCTCTGGCTGCTGTTTGTTCTCGTCCTCTGGCTGCTGCTGGTGTTTGTTCTCGTCCTCAGGCTGCTGCTGGTGTTTGTTCTCTTCCTCAGGCTGCTGCTGGTGTTTGTTCTCGTCCTCAGGCTGCTGCTGGTGTTTGTTCTCGTCCTCAGGCTGCTGCTGGTGTTTGTTCTCGTCCTCAGGCTGCTGCTGGTGTTTGTTCTCGTCCTCAGGCTGCTGCGGGTGTTTGTTCTCGTCCTCAGGCGGGTGTTTGTTCTCGTCCTCAGGCTGCTGCTGGTGTTTGTTCTCGTCCTCAGGCGGGTGTTTGTTCTCGTCCTCAGTGGGTGTTTGTTCTTGTCCTCAGGCGGGTGTTTGTTCTCGTCCTCAGGCTGCTGCTGGTGTTTGTTCTCGTCCTCAGGCTGCTGCTGGTGTTTGTTCTCGTCCTCAGGCGGGTGTTTGTTCTCGTCCTCAGGCTGCTGCTGGTGTTTGTTCTCGTCCTCAGGCTGCTGCTGGTGTTTGTTCTCGTCCTCTGGCTGCTGCTGGTGTTTGTTCTCGTCCTCAGGCTGCTGTTTGTTCTCGTCCTCTGGCTGCTGCTGGTGTTTGTTCTCGTCCTCTGGCTGCTGCTGGTGTTTGTTCTCGTCCTCTGGCTGCTGCTGGTGTTTGTTCTCGTCCTCAGGCTGCTGCTGGTGTTTGTTCTCGTCCTCAGGCTGCTGCTGGTGTTTGTTCTCGTCCTCAGGCGGGTGTTTGTTCTCGTCCTCTGGCTGCTGCTGGTGTTTGTTCTCGTCCTCAGGCTGCTGCTGGTGTTTGTTCTCGTCCTCTGGCTGCTGCTGGTGTTTGTTCTCGTCCTCTGGCTGCTGCTGGTGTTTGTTCTTGTCCTCTGGCTGCTGCTGGTGTTTGTTCTCGTCCTCTGGCTGCTGCTGGTGTTTGTTCTCGTCCTCAGGCGGGTGTTTGTTCTCGTCCTCTGGCTGCTGCTGGTGTTTGTTCTCGTCCTCTGGCTGCTGCTGGTGTTTGTTCTTGTCCTCTGGCTGCTGCTGGTGTTTGTTCTCGTCCTCAGGCTGCTGCTGGTGTTTGTTCTCGTCCTCTGGCTGCTGCTGGTGTTTGTTCTCGTCCTCTGGCTGCTGCTGGTGTTTGTTCTTGTCCTCTGGCTGCTGCTGGTGTTTGTTCTCGTCCTCAGGCTGCTGCGGGTGTTTGTTCTCGTCCTCAGGCGGGTGTTTGTTCTCGTCCTCTGGCTGCTGCTGGTGTTTGTTCTCGTCCTCAGGCTGCTGCTGGTGTTTGTTCTCGTCCTCTGGCTGCTGCTGGTGTTTGTTCTCGTCCTCTGGCTGCTGCTGGTGTTTGTTCTTGTCCTCTGGCTGCTGCTGGTGTTTGTTCTCGTCCTCTGGCTGCTGCTGGTGTTTGTTCTCGTCCTCTGGCTGCTGCTGGTGTTTGTTCTCGTCCTCTGGCTGCTGCTGGTGTTTGTTCTCGTCCTCAGGCGGGTGTTTGTTCTCGTCCTCAGGCTGCTGCTGGTGTTTGTTCTCATCCTCAGGCGGGTGTTTGTTCTCGTCCTCAGGCGGGTGTTTGTTCTCGTCCTCAGGCTGCTGCTGGTGTTTGTTCTCGTCCTCAGGCTGCTGCTGCTGTTTGTTCTCATCCTCAGGCGGGTGTTTGTTCTCGTCCTCAGGCGGGTGTTTGTTCTCGTCCTCTGGCTGCTGCTGGTGTTTGTTCTCGTCCTCAGGCTGCTGCTGCTGTTTGTTCTCGTCCTCTGGCTGCTGCTGGTGTTTGTTCTCGTCCTCTGGCTGCTGCTGGTGTTTGTTCTCGTCCTCTGGCTGCTGCTGGTGTTTGTTCTCAGGCGGGTGTTTGTTCTCGTCCTCAGGCGGGTGTTTGTTCTCGTCCTCAGGCTGCTGCTGGTGTTTGTTCTCGTCCTCAGGCGGGTGTTTGTTCTCGTCCTCTGGCTGCTGCTGGTGTTTGTTCTCGTCCTCTGGCTGCTGCTGGTGTTTGTTCTCAGGCGGGTGTTTGTTCTCGTCCTCAGGCGGGTGTTTGTTCTCGTCCTCAGGCTGCTGTGTGTTCTCGTCCTCAGGCGGGTGTTTGTTCTCGTCCTCAGGCTGCTGCTGGTGTTTGTTCTCGTCCTCAGGCTGCTGTTTGTTCTCGTCTTCAGGTTTGTTTGTTCTCGTTTTCAGGTTGTGGTGATTGCTCATGTCAGCGCTAATACGGCAGATCAGACCCGTCATGAGAAGGAGAAGCACTTTCTGACTGCAGATGGCCAGAAGGAATCTTTTCCCAGTCTGATGGACCCTCCCTCACTGGAGCTGTCCGTGGTTGTGCCTTCATACAATGAGGAACTCAGATGTGAGTTGGTTTGATGGTGTATTTATTGGCCCTCTTTCTTACTTCCAGAGGTTTTCAGTGGAGTTCAGTAGATTGCGATGGCCATGACAGGGTTTTGGCCTGAAATTGTCCTGTGAGGAGAACTAATGGGGAACCTTTATCAGAGCAGGAGGAGTCATGTTCTCTTCCAGGTGAACCTGAAAGCCTCTGGAGTGTGAGATCACAAGGGTCTCCAGCCGTTACATAAAGCCGAAGTGCTTGAAGTTAAAACATTAGTATTGTGTTGTTTAAAAATGTATATAAATGTGTTTTCTTTGCATTATTGGAGGTTTGAAAACAGCACATTTATTTTATTTGACATTTTGGAAGAAATGTCCAATTCGGTAGTTTGTAAAACAAAAAAGTTAAAAAAAAGTTAAGTTCAACAGATTCATGAAAACAATAATAAATCCAGAGAAACATTTTTGCAGTGATCTCTTATGGCTTAAATAAATCCTGAATGTCTTGTATTTCCGTGTCATCAGTGCCTGTTATGATGGATGAAGCCATGGAGTACCTGGAGAAGAGACAGGTTATTCAGATTTCTCACATTTCTATTATGAAACAAAAGACTAGCCGGTGTCATAAATTAATATTATAATATACATTTAAAAAAATGATGTCTTTATAATTTAAAGTGTAAACACGCATCACATCACCTATGAATCCGGTAATGTTTTTATTGAATGCTTCTGGATATTTGAGTTTTTACGGCGTGTGAATGTTTCACCATTGGATGGCAGTGCTGCTTAACTTAACCTGTCCTCTTGTTGATCTTCCAGAAGGGGAATCCATCTTTCACATATGAAGTTATTGTAGTAGATGATGGCAGCAAAGACAAAACTACAGAGGTAGTTTTACATATTATTATTATTATTCATTATAATATACACGGATCAGGCATAACATTATGAGCACTTGATGATCTCTTCATCTCCTGTTAGTGGGTGGGATATATTAGGCAGCAAGTGAACGTTTAGTCCTCAGAGTTGATGTGTGTGAAGCAGGAGAAATGGGCAAGCGTAAGGATTTGAGTGAGTTTGGCCAGATTGTGACGGCTAGACGACTGGGTCAGAGCATCTCCAAAACTGCAGCTCTTGTGGGCTGTTCCCGGTCTGCAGTGGTCAGTATCTATCAAAAGTGCTCCAAGGAAGGACCAGTGGAGAACCGGCCACAGGGTCATGGGCGGCCAAGGCTCATTGATGCACGTGGGGAGCGAAGGCTGGCCCGTGGGGTCCGATCAAACAGACGAGCTACTGGAGCTCAAACTGCTCCAGAAGTTAATGCTGGTTCTGATAGAAAGCTGTCAGAATACACAGAGCAGCTCAGTTTGAGGCGTATGGGCCAGTCAGGGTGACCTCTGACCTCTGACCCCGCCGAAAGCACCACCAGTGGCACGTGAGCATCAGAACTGGACCACGGAGCAATGGAAGAAGGTGGCCTGGTCTGAGGAATCACGTGTTCTTCTACATCATGTGGATGGGTGTGTGTTTGTGTGTTTGTGTGTTTGTGTGTGTGTGTGTGTGTGTGTGTGTGTGTGTGTGTGTGTGTGTGTGTGTGTGTGTGTGTGTGTGTGGCTTACCTGGGGAACACATGGCCCCAGGATGCACTATGGGAAGAAGGCGAGCCGGCGGAGGCAGTGTGATGCTTTGGCCAATGTTCTGCTGGGAAACCTAGGGTCCTCCATCCATGTGGATGTTACTTTGACACGCTCCACCTACCTAAGCATTGCTGAGACCATGTTCAGCCTTTCATGGAAACAGTATTCTGGTGGCTGTGGCTCTTCCAGCAGGATAATGCTCCTGACACAAAGCACAAATGCTTCAGGAATGGTTTGAGGAGCACAACAACCAGTTTGAGGCGTCGACTCGGCCTCCAGATTCCCCAGATCTCAATCCAATCGAGCATCTGTGGGAAGAGCTGCAACTTACAGGACTTAAAGGATCTGCTGCTAATATGTTGATGCCAGATACCACAGCACACCTTCAGGGGTCCAGTGGAGTCCATCAGAAGCGGGTCAGGGGGACCAACACAATATTAGGTTATAATGTTATGCCTGATCAGTGTGTTATAAAACATTGAATAAACGAATAGCTGTGCTTGTGGTCAAACTCAACGCTTGATCGTGTGTATCCTCAGGTTGCCATGAAATACACAAAGAAGTATGGCGCACAAAAAGTGAGAGTTCTGACGATGGTGGAGAACCGTGGAAAAGGCGGAGCAGTTCGGATGGTAACGATACACACACACACACACACACACACACACAAACACCCAGCTCTCTACATTTGTACATTTCAACACGTTTGAAGGCCAAACTGTGTGTGTGTGTGTGTGTGTGTGTGTGTGTGTGTGTGTGTGTGTGTGTGTGTGTCTGTCTCAGGGAGCTCTAAGCTGTCGCGGGCAGCTCGTTCTCATGGCTGATGCTGACGGAGCCACCAAATTTGCTGACATTGAGAAGGTGGAAGAGGCTCTTCAGAGCATCAGCGAGAAGCCTGTGAGACGACACTTCTTATAAATACAGCATATCACAAATCCCAGAGTAGCTGGTGTGTGGATTACATCTGCTTAAAGCTTAAAGCGTTAGTTCAGCCAGAAATGTAAATTGTGTGATTAATGTCTCCTGTGGTTGGACAGCCGTCAGACCTCCGCTCATCTTCTTCATGAATCGATTCATGATTCGGATCGCGAGTCAAACTGCTGATGTCACGAGACTCTGGCGATCCGAATCATGAATCGATTCACTGACTCATAACGGTTCGAAGCTTTGTTCTGAAATCGGCCATCACTATATAAGTCGTTATTTAGTGTTTTCCCGCACTAACTCTATTCTGGCCTCTTCATCAATGATTGTAGAGCCGCTGTAGTGAGATGGGCTTTGTAACGACGTCTTTAGTGCCTTTATGGGTCTTGAGAGAGGAAATGACATTGGTGTCAATGAAGGCCTTTCTGAGCCATCGGATTTCAACACTAATATCTTCATCTGTGTGTGAAGATGAGCGGAGGTCTGACGGCTGGCCAACCACAGGAGGAATTAATCACACTATTTACATTACAGGCTGAACTAACGCTTTACGCAGGAGACTAGCAGACGTTTGCACCTGACCAGGCTCTGCTCTTCTGTGCAGGATAACATGGCCATCTCCTGCGGATCCAGAGCTCACCTGGAAGAGGAGTCAGTGGCTCAGGTAAGCCCAGCTCATGTTCATCAATCAATCGTCATCTTTATTTCTATCGCTCTTCTCCAGCGCCGATTGTGTCAGAGCAGCTTCAGTGTTAAACAGGACAATACTGCAGCAGAATTAGATTTGGCTGTACAGTCGTTCTGGAGTAAACAGTGATGTTATCAGCTTATTTTAATTTATCATAGAGAGACAATGTTGGCAGATCAGGATTATAGTTTATAGAATTAAATAAGACCTCATTAATTAATGTTATTTGTATATTTAGTTAAATAACTGTGATGGAAGTGTGAGTGTCCCCAATGAGAGCTTGAGTGTGTGTGTGTGTGTGTGTGTGCAGCGGTCTGCGTTCCGCACGCTCCTGATGTACGGCTTCCACTTCCTGGTGTGGTTCTTCTGTGTGAGGGGCATTAAGGACACTCAGTGTGGCTTCAAGCTCTTCACTCGCGAGGCGGCCTTGAAAACCTTCTCCAGCCTTCATGTGGAGCGCTGGTGAGGACGCTCCAGACCTTTACATCAGTATCATATTGCCTTCGGTGTGGTGTGTAATATAGAGCTGTCTGTGAACGCAAAAGCTCATCTTTCAAAGAGCAAAGTGTAGAGTTATCTGCTGTGTCCCAATTCCCCAACTTATGCAATGTCCTAAAAGTGTGTGGGTTTTATGTGAAGAAGAGTTCATACTTTTGAGTGTGTAGCAGAAGAGCTTCGGGACTACTTTATCATCTTTAACGGACTCTGTTGCTTAGTTACGAGCATCCCATAACCGTTTAAACTGTCCTGTCAATCATCGTCACAGTTAAATCCTCCACATTCAGTTTAATCTCCTGCCGTATCGGAGAGAAATGTAGACACACACACACACACACACACACACACACACACACACACACACACACACACACACACACACACACACACACACACACACACAGCAGAGACTCTCCTAATGTGTTTGCAGTTTAACCCCTTAAGTGTCACCCCCCCTTTTTGAAAATATACATGAAACTTCACTATCCGAACTTAAATGGTTGCAATTCAGGAATGCTTTGGAATATAGACATGATTTTAGTCTCATTTTAAAGAAGACAGTCAGCAGAGCTCAAGTAAAATCACGTCAAAAAATTAAAGTATAAAAAATTTATGGAAGTTTAAATGTACTGTAAATCAAATATACTGTACTAGATATTTAATATAAAATATATATGTTACAAAATAATGTGTACTCTAAAATTACTATCAAATCAAAGCCATTTGTCTAATCAATTTGTGTTCAAAAATTGAAGTTCCCATGAGGGTTTGTTTAGGCGCTGTACCACAAATAGCCACCGGGTGTCATTGAAATTCCATTGATTTTTTTTTTTAAATGCAATTTCCTGTGACAAATGTATATATTTTTGTGTACATATCACAAAACAGTTTGCAGATATAGAACCGTGAGACTCAGACATTTCCGACGATATGCGTTTTGTCAAGATTAGAAAAGGTTTTTATTATAAAGTAGCTAAATATGAAACATGACGACGCCACTTGGGGAGGAGCCCGCTAGAATAATTTAGAGCACCGTTTCCATGGTAACACGAGATCTGATTTGATGAATCTTGAGTTCGTAAGCTTTCGAATGATATATAGTTTGTCAACATTAGACCAGGATATTTATAGGATATAATTGTTTTAAACATGCAGTGGCAAATGGGCCCACCGGTGGGCCAATGACACTTAAGGGGTTAAATATACTGATGCATTTAAAGGTTAATGGCCAAACATATTACAAAAGTTCTCAGTGCTGCTGCAGGTGAAATATGACGTGGATAACACTGAATAAATGTTTAGTCAGGTTAAATACTGATGATTGATCACTCAAACCTTCATCTAAACCGCTCCGCTTAACCGTCGGACTCACACACACATTTTTGCTTAAGAGGGTGAGAAAAATAATCTTATTTCTGTTTGGGACGAAAACAAGAAACAAGATTTCAATCAGAAATAAGATTATTTTTCTCACCCCATTGGCAGATCATTTTGCCTGTTTTAAGCAAAAACTCTCTTCATTTAGATTTTATTTTAACTAAACAAGGAAAAATATCTTCTGTCGTTTTATTGATCTAGTAAACGAATCTTGATTTAAGAATATCAAGATATTTAGATTAGAAACAAGACAGAATGACTGAGTAAGAAGAGCATTGTTTGCAGTGTAATAACCCCTTTATTATGACTCTTTAAGTTTAAAGCGTTATGTTAAGCATCTCCTAATAAAGGTGTGTGTCTGCAGGGCGTTTGATGTGGAGCTTCTGTTCATCGCTCAGTGTTTGGACATCCCTGTAGTGGAAGTGGCGGTGAACTGGACCGAGATCGAAGGTTTGCGCGGTCACTCATGCACCTAAAGCAGTTATACGGCTACGGTTATTCCAGCAGGAGTAATGAAGGCTTGTTTTACCGCACGCTTAGGGTCGAAGCTGGTGCCGTTCTGGAGCTGGCTGCAGATGGGCCGCGATCTGGTGTTCATCCGCCTGCGGTACCTCACCGGAGCCTGGAGGCTGGAGTCCGACCGGAAAACTCAGTAGAACACACGGCCCGTGCGCTTTACGCCGCCGCTGCATCATCACTGACCGAGCCCTGGCCGAGCCCTGACCGAGCCCTGGCCACATCACGGGATTTCCTTCTAGCTTTATTTTTTAACGTGATATCTCTGTTTTTCATGTGTTTCTTTTACATGCTATATTAGGTTTGGGTTTTGAAAATGGCAGATGGTTCTTGGCCAAATAAAGAAATTATAATCGGTTATCGTTTCTGCATTTACTCATTTGAAAATGTTGCTCAAACCAGATGAAGAAAAATTAGTTTTTACGCCACTCTTTTAAAATATTTTATTAAACAAGCTTCTTTAACCGTCCGGCCATCAGGGCACTTGGCACACTTTTATCGCCTTTTTTCATATCCATCATCAAAAATCAACCAGCAGCCATATCACCCTGTAGCCCAAGACTGGTTTCCCACTGAAGCTAAGCAGGGCTGAGCCTGGTCAGTACCTGGATGGGAGACCAACTGGGAAAACTAGGTAGCTGCTGGTAGAGGTGTTAGTGAGGCCAGCAGGGGGCGCTCACCCTGTGGTCTGTGTGGGTCCTAACGCCCCAGTATAGTGATGGTGTTAGTGAGGCCAGCAGGGGGCGCTCACCCTGTGGTCTGTGTGGGTCCTAACGCCCCAGTATAGTGATGGTGTTAGTGAGGCCAGCAGGGGGCGCTCACCCTGTGGTCTGTGTGGGTCCTAACGCCCCAGTATAGTGATGGTGTTAGTGAGGCCAGCAGGGGGCGCTCACCCTGTGGTCTGTGTGGGTCCTAACGCCCCAGTATAGTGATGGGGACACTATACTGTCAAAGATCACCGTCCTTCGGATGAGACGTTAAACCGAGGTCCTGACTCTCTGTGGTCGTTAAAAATCCCAGGATGTCTTTCGATAAAGAGTAGGGGTGTAACCCCGGCATCCTGGCCAAATTTGCCCATTGGTCTCTGTCCATCATGGCCTCCTAATAATCCCCCTCTCCTGATTGGCTTCATCACTCTGTCTCCTCTGCACCAATCAGCTGGTGTGTGGTGAGCGTTCTGGCGCAATATGGCTGCCGTCGCATCATCCAGGTGGATGCTGCACATTGGTGGTGGCTGAGGAGATTCCCCCCTTCAATGTAAAGCGCTTTGAGTGCCTTGAAAAAGCGCTATATAAATCGAACGCATTATTATTATTATTATTATTATTATAAATTAGGTATCTACCTGGCCGTCGGAACCTGTGTGTGTGTGTGTGTGTGTGGGACCCGCCCACTTTTTACGACCAATGATATTGGACCCACTCACTTTTATCATCTCTAATGCTGGTAGCCCCTAACTGAGTAATACTTATTATGAAACACGTCAGATGCTTTATTTCCACTTTTCTAATATTTTCTTAATTTTTATTCAAAATGAATGCCTTTCCGATCTGATATGTGATGGAAAAGGGAGTAGAGCGAGTTCCTTTAATTACCTCAGATCGATTTGCGTCAACCTTGATGTCATGCGTCTTACTTAAAACGAATTCTGTGATTTTTGTCTTTCCACGTCAATCGTTTAGTAAACAACGGTATATTTGTGTTATTTAATGTAAATGGAATCTAACGTTACTCCAGTGAAAACAACTCTTAGAGAGAGGACACGCCCACATTTATTTGCTTCCGTTGCCAATGGGTATCTTTCAAAAGCTTACGAACTCAAAATTCATCCTGTGAAAACCATTTTTAAAATCGGACTTTCGTTACCATGGAAACAGTACTCTAAATTCTTCTAGGGCTCCTCCCCTATGGTGGGCGGTGTCAGGTTTCACATTGCAGCATTTACTTTAACTACTTTATCATCAACCTTTATAATCTTGACAAAACGCATATCGCCGGAAAGGTCCGAGTCTCAAGGTTCCATATTTGGTGACTGTTTTGTGATATTTGGACAGAAATTAATTAATGTGTTACAGGACAATGCATAAAAAAAATCTTTAACTTTTGTGATATAAATTTCAAATTTGGAAAACGACTTGGTTAGACATATGGCTTTGATTTCATAGAAACTATAGAGTAAAAATTATTTAGTGAAATATATATTTTATATAAAATAAAAATGATTTAGTACATTTCATTTATAGTAAATTTAAACTTGTATATCTTTTTCATACTTTAATTTTTTTAATGCTTTCACTTCAGCAATAATCTACCGTGCCTTTAAAACAAGACCAGACATGGCTCTATATTCCAAAGCCTTGTTGAATTACAGCCATTGGATAGTGTTAATTCTCAAAAATCACACAAATTAAAGGAAGTTAACAAGACTTACACGAACAATTTACAATTGACTTCTTATCTTTGTTATTATTTTTAAATATGACATGCCTCTTTGTTTCCCAAATCAATTCTTAAATCCTACAAAGGAAGGCAAAAGGGCGGGTCGGTGTCTGAAACGTACGCATTTTTAACGTAAACAAACTGTGTCTGTCTCATTCCCTGTATTAGCAACATTTGGGTGTTTCCATTGGGATCGATATCCGACGGTACATCGACAAAACGTGCTAATTTATGACCAATGCTGATATAAAACCGCTATTTATTTGAAGCGGTTTTTTTTGTAACTTAAAGCGCGCGAATTCCTCTCGAATTCCGTTGTGTTGAATTATGTTCTCATCATTTATGTTGTATTATGTTGTTTTCTATTATTATTATTTCCCTTTTTATGGTACATTATAATACTGACTGTCATATACTAAAAATGTGCAAGAGTTCATTGTGCGCATATGTGGACAACATGTGACCTTTTTTTTTGACTTGAAAATGTGACGACCCCCCGTGACACATGTGGCTGCTCCCTTGAGCACTGATGGTTTGCCAGTGTATCGAGATGTACGGTAAAAATAAAGAATGCTAAGAAGTTATTTAATGTGTAATATTCTTTAATGGATGGATGACAACTACATTACACATAAACATGACGGAGAGAGATGAAAACCTAACAGGTTATGGGCCCAGGCGCGCCAATGCTAACGTTTCAGGAGGAAAATGGCAGAGACTAGTCTTCGACGGAGACGAGAATAACTACGAACTATGGGAAGTAAAATTTCTTGGTCATCTGAGATTAATGGGTTTAAAGGAAACAATACTGTCTACCGAGGATATAGACGAGGAAAAGAATGAGGAGTGCTACGCTGAACTAATCCAGTTTCTCGACGATAAAAGCTTGTCACTGGTGATGCGAGAGGCGGCTGATGACGGCAGGAAAGCTCTGGAAATACTTCGAAGTCACTACGCCAGTCAGGGTAAGCCGAGAATTATCGCCCTATACACTGAACTAACTTCGTTAAAGAAGGAATCTAACGAGACGGTGACAGACTACATTATCCGAGCTGAGAAAGCGGTGACTTCCCTAAGAAACGCAAAAGAAGTAATAAGTGACGGACTGATAATAGCGATGATCCTAAAGGGCCTGCCAGATTCCTACAAGCCTTTCGCTATCCATACTACACAGAGTAATGAAGAATTGACTTTCACCCAGTTTAAAAGCAAACTGAGAAGTTATGAAGAGACAGAAAAATTTGATGATAAACCCAAAACTGACAATGTGATGAAAGTAAACATAGCATCCGTGACCTGCTATGGATGTGGAAACCGCGGTCATCTTGCACGTGATTGCCGCCAAAAGGGGGTACCCAAGTGGTGCAGCTACCATAGAAGTTCAACACACAGTGATGAGACATGTCGCCGGAGAAAAGACGGGCACAAAGACGAAGCGAAACAAGCTGCAGAAAAACAAGAGGAGCGTGAAAAAGAACAAACATTTGTTTTCAAAGTCAGTCAAACATTTCTTCCAGACAATATTACGAAAAATGGACTAATGGTAGACTGTGGAGCAACATCCCACATCTTAACAGAGAAGAACGATTTCACGAGATTTGATGAGAGTTTCGACCCAAAGTCACACTACATGGAACTTGCGGATGGAGCCAGGATGAACAACGTGGCATTAAAGCGGGGCGACGCAGAGGTGTTACTGCTGGATGTGGAAGGAAAATGCGTCAGGATCACTCTAAAGAAGGCCTTGTTCATACCATCATATCCACAAAGCATCATCTCCGTTCAAGCTGCTACAACAGATGGTGCCAGGGTGATCTTCCAAGAAGGACAGAATGAACTGATAAGCAAGGATGGAGCTGTGTTCCGCATAGAAGAGCATGAGAGACTGTACTATCTGAAAACGGTAAATAACAACAAACACTGTGTTGATACATCAGTTACTGATATGATGTCCAGGGACAAAGTGAGTTTAACTTGTGATGTTAAAACATGGCATGAGATAATGGGACATTGTAATGTTAGTGATGTGTTGAAATTACCTGAAGTGGTAGAGGGTATGAAAATCACAGGTAATACCAAACTAGATTGTGACGTCTGTACTGAGGGAAAGTTCATCAACAGCAGAAGTAGAAAAACTGACACAAAAGCTGGCGAGGCCCTAGAGTTAGTACACACTGATTTAGCAGGTCCTATTGAACCAACTTCTCAAGATGGATATAAGTATGCGATTTCATTCACAGATGATTTTTCAGGGGCAATATCTGTTTACTTCCTTAAGAATAAGAGCGACACTACTCTAGCGACAGAGAAGTTCCTAGCAGACTGTGCACCATATGGTAGAGTCAAATGCATTAGATCAGACAATGGTACAGAATACACAGGCAATGCATTTCAGTCACTTTTACGAGAAAAGGGTATAAGACATGATACATCATCCCCATACTCTCCACATCAAAATGGTACAGCTGAGAGACAATGGCGAACCATTTTTGAAATGGGAAGGTGTCTTCTAATAGAGAAGGGATTACCAAAGGTTCTGTGGCCTTATGCTGTCCAAACTGCTACTCATATCCGAAACAGATGCTATAATGACAGAATTAAGAATACTCCACATTTCATATTGACAGGAAGAAAGCCAGATCTTTCTAAAATGTGGGTTTTTGGATCAGAATGCTATGCATACAAACACAATCAAAAGAAATTGGACCCTAGATGTGAGAAGGGAATATTTGTGGGGTATAGTAAGAATAGCCCAGCTTATCTGGTATACAATCCACAGACAGGAAATGTGTCAAAACATAGATTGGTGAAATTCATTAGGAAGAACAGTGTTGAACAACAGACACAAACCGATGAAGATTACTTGGAAATCCAAAGCTACAGAGATAGGACACAGAATAATGTGAACGGTGGTGATACCCCACAAAGTGAGGAGAGCACAGAGAAGCAGGTACTAGGTGAAAAAATGGAGAGTATAGATACAGACAATACAGAAGTGTCAGAACATGATGGAACTATGGAAAAAGTAGACACAGAAAACAACAAAAACAGTACAGGTCCAACAGACACTGATAGTCAAAAACAGTATCACTCGAAAAGAGAAAAGAGAGCCCCAAAGTATTTACAAGACTACCTGACAGACTTTAAAGACGATGTAACCAATGTGAGTGTCGATTATTGTTACAGGGCAGTGTGTGGAGTTCCCCAAACCTATAGAGAAGCCCTTATGTCACCTGATGCTCCCGGATGGGAACATGCTATGAAGGAAGAGATGGACTCACTTAAAGAAAATGACACATTTGAATTCACTACTCTACCAGAGGGCAGAAAGACAGTAGGGGGAAGATGGGTATATGCCCTTAAAGAAAATGCAGAAAGAGGAAAAATCTTCAAGGCTAGGTATGTTGCAAAAGGATACAACCAAACTGAAGGCATAGACTACCATGAGACATTTGCTCCTACAGCAAATCTCACCTCTGTACGGGCATTAATGCAGATAGCTGCTCAGAATGACTTTTTTGTTCATCAGATGGACGTCAAAACAGCATATCTACATGCCCCAATAGAGGAAGACATATACTTAGAACAACCAGAGGGTTTTGAAGAAACATCTGACATAGGAGACAAGTTAGTATACAAACTAAAGAAATCTCTGTATGGTCTAAAACAGTCTGGAAGGAACTGGTACAAACTTTTAAATGATCATCTTGAACAAAACAACTTTGAGAGAAATCAGTCTGATCACTGTGTGTATCGAAAGCAGATTGAAAATGAGACAATCATAGTGATCATCTGGGTAGATGATTTGATAATTGCAGCAAGCAGTGAAGATCAGCTCAACAGTTTTAAAGAAAAAATGAAGTCCAAATTTAACATGAAGGATCTGGGGAAAATATCTTATTTTTTGGGAATTCAGTTTGAACAAAAAGAGGGAGAAATTAAAATGAATCAGAAAAGGTACATTCTCAAAATGCTTGAAAAGTTTGGAATGTCAAACTGTAAACCAAAAGCTACCCCAAGTGAATTAAAAGTGGAATGTGATAAGAATAAGGGAGAAAACATCAATGAGATTGAGAACCCCAAAGAATACCGTGAGCTCGTTGGAAGCTTGATCTATGCAATGACCTGTACCAGACCAGACATTAGCTGGATAGTCAGTAAACTGTCACAAACCCTTGCAAAACCTAAAACACATGACTTAGTAGCTGCAAAACATGTCCTGAGATACCTAAAAGGTACAGCTGACTACGAGCTTTGTTTCAAGAAAACAGACAAGACTTTAAGTCTAATAGCATTCAGTGATTCTGACTGGGCATCTTCAGAAAAAGATAGACGCAGCACTTCAGGATACTGTTTCAGCCTGACAAAACAAGGCCCTGTTATTTCATGGAAGTCTAAGAAACAGCCGACAGTGGCACTGTCGACCTGCGAAGCTGAATACATTGGCCTAGCAAACACTACTCAGGAAAGCATGTACTTAACTCAACTGCTAAATGGCATGGATAATAGTGTCTACACTTGCACCACAATGTATGGTGATAATCAGGGGGCCATTGCATTGAGTAGAAACCCAGTGAACAGATCTAGATCGAAGCACATTGATGTGAAATATCACTTTATTCGTGATGCTGTCAATGAGGGAAAAATACATATTGTGTACTGCCCTACAGAAGACATGGTGGCAGATGTTTTGACAAAATCTGTGTCAAAAATTAAAATTCTAAAGTTCAAATGTTTTCTGTTTGGGAACTAAATATTTGTGATGTCATTATATATGACTTAAGATGATGAGAACAAGTGGGGGTGTTGAATTATGTTCTCATCATTTATGTTGTATTATGTTGTTTTCTATTATTATTATTTCCCTTTTTATGGTACATTATAATACTGACTGTCATATACTAAAAATGTGCAAGAGTTCATTGTGCGCATATGTGGACAACATGTGACCTTTTTTTTTGACTTGAAAATGTGACGACCCCCCGTGACACATGTGGCTGCTCCCTTGAGCACTGATGGTTTGCCAGTGTATCGAGATGTACGGTAAAAATAAAGAATGCTAAGAAGTTATTTAATGTGTAATATTCTTTAATGGATGGATGACAACTACATTACACATAAACATGACGGAGAGAGATGAAAACCTAACACGTTGGAACGTCAACCGCTTGAAATAATCACACTGTGTGGGAATTACTGGAATAAACGTCATGAAAACCTCGAAACATTCTTGAATTTTAGTTTGTTTATGGTCATGATGGCTCACCTCAAAAAGTGGTTATTAAAAAACAAATTCTATAAATTGTGCCTGATATGTCGTTTTTAAACCTGTGCTTAAAATCAGTGCCACCCAAATCCATTTGAACTCATCCACGCAGGTTTGGGTCCCTGGCTCAGGGATTCTCAGGCCTTTTTAATGTGCTTTACAATGGCTCTGAGAATAGGCTATCATGTTTATCTCTTTCTCCACCAGGAAGGCATTTGTTCTTCAGTTCAGACCTCTATCTCGTCAGCCACTCTAAAAGAGGCTGTTTTTAAACATTACATTGATAAAGTATTTTTAAGATCCGTTATGTGTTGTATTTCCCGTGTGCTAAGCCCTGAATGTGGAGCCTCGTCAGTGATTTATATGATCCTACTACACCTTGATGGAAGAGGATCATTTTGCGCTGTCCTTTTATTGGACGTGAATTCCTCCTGCCAAACTCATTTGATCAAAGAGAGCACTAATATGCGAGCTGTCATTATCGGGAGTATTGTTACGTTCCCCTGCAGTTGTTGTAAACTGTGAAAATGTCAAACTTCTAGACTCTCTGTCGCCATCCCGGCTTGCGTCATTAACTGGACAAGTCACTCCACGCACACAATCAAAGTGTATCCGTCCGCGGCGAGGAGCGCAGGAGAAGAAGTAGAGCGATCGATAACGCGCTGGCGCTGCGCCAGTCTGACCATAAATCATGTGATTCTTACTACTACACTCTAACTTTATCAAGCTACTGCTTTCAAGTTCTAAACATACAACAGGTAAATGTTTAGAGAGATATAGAGCTTTTTTTTTTTTTAAATGAACACCTGTTTTGTTTAACTTAAAATGATTAAATAATTAGAAAACTGCTCGTTTTTAATCACAATGGCTCATGTTAGTGCTAAAACGACCAGGTTGTGTGTTGTGTTGAATAATAAGGTATTAAATAAATCGTGAATGTCAGTGTTTTTCAAATAATTTCGTAATATTTATTTAAATTATTTAAAATAGTGAAATTATTTAAAACAAACATACAATTGTATTAAAGGAAGTGTTATTATAGGCTTTATTAAATCTGACATGCTTCGTTTTCCAAACCCATTTTTGAACCCTTCAATCAAAGGAAGGCCAAAGGCAGGTCGGTGTCTGAAATGTAGTATTTTTAACGTTAACAAACCGTATTCCCTGCCGTAGCAGAGGAGTTTCCTTTGGGATCGATATCGGGGGTACATCGACAAAACGTGCTAATTTATGACAATGATGTGTATGTTCATTACGTTGGGAATTACATTGACAACTTGTCAATGACAATAGAGAGCGGAGAGAGAGGGCTGGATAAAGCCAACATTATTGTGCATGATAAGAGGGATCTTTATTATGCTTTTGATCTTCTGCCATCTAGACGAAGGTATTGTGTTCCCAGACAAAAAAAGGTCCAGCTTTTATTCCCCGAGCAATAAAGTTTTTAAATTGATCTTCTAATATTAATTGATGGCTGGTCTGGGCATCTCATTTTGTTATTTCGATCGGATTATTAATTCTTCAATCAGATTGGGTTTTTTTTTTATTGTTTTCTTTTTTTTATTATGCCAATGTGAAATTTTAAATGTCTGTGTGAGTATGCTGCACATGTACTTTCCTTACGGAGATAACTAAAATTAACTAACTAATAAAACAGTTATTTAAATGTTGTTTATTTTAATAGTTTTTGAATTTAAAGCGCGCGAATTCCTCTCAAATTCCGTTGAACCGTTGACCTCTTATAATAATCGCACACTGTGTGGGAAGTACTTGAATAAACATTATGAAAACTGCAACAAAAGTACTTTGACAGACACTTTCACTTTAAAACTTTGGCAAAAGCCCTAACGCTTGCTCTGAAAGGAGACAGCCTGTCGTCTGTCCCTGAAAGCACATTAAAATTTTAGACCGCGGTCCTGGACTGAGCTTTTTCCCTCAGGAAAAGCGACAGATACTCCGGACTGAGCTTTTTTCCCTCAGGAAAAGCGACAGATACTCCGGACTGAGTTTTTTTTCCCTCAGCAGTCCCGCTCTCCTGACCGGGATGAGGATGAGGATCGTCCGGCTGGGACAGTTCCAGGAGCGGCGGATGGATCCGCACGCAGGCGCTGAGGCTCCAGTCAGACTGACGCCGGTCGCGCGCATCCAAACACGCGCGAGCTTCACCTCCGATCGGCGCGAGACTCCGCGTTCCGCTTGTTTGGCGGAATTACCGACCGCGCGGATGTTCTTCGACTCGTCACGAAAATAAGGTAAGGAATAAAACATTTGATAAGTTATATACACCACTTCTGATATTATTTACGATTTATTTCAGGACTTAAAAAGTAACATTTATAAATGATAAAATAATTATTTAATCTTGACGGTTTTATTGTTCCCGTTAACTTGTTGCGTCCGCCCGTATGAGCGGAGGCTGCGTGACGCGCGCGACGCCGATGATGCCACTGATGCTGATACGTGACAGTGTGTTTACCTGCAATACTTTGAAATAAATAAAAAAATAAGTGCAACATTTTAACATTTCTTAAAGGAAACCAAGTGCAATAGATGTGTGTGTGTGTGTGTGTGCGCGCGCGCGTGTGCGGGGGAGCTGGTGATTAAGCCTATCTCAGCTCTCAGACTGGCAGACGCCAGGTACACACACACACACACACACGTTGCGTTTTTGTGAATTGTGGGGACTTTCCATAGCAGTCATTTTACACTGTACAAACTGTATTTTCTATCACCCTACACTGCCCCTAAACCTAACCATCACACACACACACACACACACACACACACACACACACACACACACACACACACACACACACACACACACACCCTGCCCCTAAACCTACCCATCACACACACACACTCACACACACACTGCCCCTAAACCTAACCATCACACACACACACACACACACACACACACCCTGCCCCTAAACCTACTCATCACACACACACACACTCACACTCACACACACTGCCCCTGCCCCTAAACTTACCCATCACACACACACAAAGACACACACACATTGCCCTTGCCCCTAAATCTACCCATCACACACACACACACACACACACACACACACACACACACACTGCCCCTAAACCTACCCATCACACACACACACACACACACACACACACACACACACACTCACACACACACACACACACACACACACACACACACACACACACACACACCGCTCTATGATCTGGGATGATGTTTGCTGTAGGGATGGGTGTGCTGCAGCCTGATTGGCCAAAGATGGCGCTCTGCTGTCCGACGCTCAGGCTTTGATTTCAGCAGCTCATGTTCCGGCGGTGACCTTTGACCTCAGCAATAACACACGAACATACTCCGATCATACATGTGGTGACCAAGCCCCGATGCAGTCAATCTCACGAACACGTCAGACTTCACCACAAAATCAGCAGGACAAACTACAAACTTATATTTTGTAAAATTGTGACATTTAGCTTCATTAAGCTTAAAAATAGCATAGTTTTAGGTCAGTATTTTTCAAATGATTGTATTTTCTAATGCTAATTCAATCCCACAAACATATACAATATATATATAATTGTATTAAAATATATAATACATTTTTTTATTTATGAACAACAAACGCAAACAATACATCAAGTTGTGACAAGAAACCGTGAAATAAAATATACTGAGGCTACTTTTACATGTGGGCGGCTATTTTCATAAACGGACATTTCAACCTCTCTGCACATAATCTTCTCAAACACTAATTGAGGAAAATATAAGAGTGAAAATGTGTAAAACACAAACTACATACTAATAGAGAAATATACTGGCTGTGCTCTGAGAGCGAGCGCTTTGCACGCGTTTATTACTGTTTGGTTTCATGATGCATGCAAATTCACACCCACATTCATTTTTCAGAGAAACGTGATTCGTGGTTCAAAAGACCAAACACTGTGTTTATTGGTTGAGTTGATGAAAGTTTCAACGAATCTGGGCACAGGGGTGTGGGACTAATAAAAAAAAAAAAATCTGTTTGGCTCAGGGGAACAACCCACGTGTGTTTCTTGGACAAATCAATGCTGCATATTTTGATGACGCATCCACGCTGACTATGGAGCCTCTGAATGATCAATCGCGAGACATATTATACCTATGGGAAGCGGAGATTCTCCTCTTTACTGTGCAGTTTACAGCATACAGATTGGATTAGCGGTTAAAAAGTTATTAAACATTTTAGAACGATAGTTATTTTTAGCCGCGGGCGGCTGTTTCGGTCTTTAAGGGTTAAAGGCACAGTATGTAATTATTCAGAACAGGGGCGTGTCTTGAGTCTTGAGTGGGCGGAGCTAATATTCTGCTGCAAGCGCTTCCGCTTCTTCCACTCGTGTGTGTGTGTGTGTGTGTAACGCAGCGCTGTTTTATCCTCTCACACACATCTGAGTGATGTTATAACGCTACTCTGAGCCGCTTGTTGACACTGCGGTGAGCGAGATCATATCAGGCGGTAAAACACGGCACTCTGAGCGGTAAATCAACAACAGCAGATTTAAACAAGAAGACTAACTGTGCTGAGCTGGAGAACAATCATTAGCTTCTGTCCATCAATGATCCAAACAGTGTCTAATAAAACACATCAGATAATAAAGCGGTGATAGTGTTTTGGGCTGTGTATTGCCAAGACTCTGGCGATACAATACGTATCACGATACAGGGGTTACGATACGATATATTGCAATATTTCTTTTTTGCGTGTTTTTGTTTTTTATAATTTGAAAGAATAAAGAACACAACCATAAGCCTAAAACACGAGACAAAGTATTTTATTTAATTAATACAGTATAATTTATAACACTAATCATATGCAATGTGCAATCTAAGTTAAGGGAAATGTAAAGTGACGGCAGGATTCTTTATGTGTAAATGTTTTAAAGGTTCACAGTATAGCAGTGGCTATTTAACAGCAGGAAGTGCAGTCCATTCCATGACTGAATGACTGTTTGTTTTATATTTAACACAGCAGCCCCGATCACACAGAACGCGTTTTTGCAGCGAGAAGCCTTTTTTGAATGGGTTTCGTTTGGCAGAGAGCGTTGTGCGCGCTGCTTATGCGCCCTGGGCGCCTCGCGTTTAAACCGCTTGCTGCGCCTCGCGTTTCTGAAGGAGCGCTCCGAGCGCATGAGGTTGAAAAAAAGTCAACTCTGAGCGGAAAAGCGCACAACATCATCGCGCTTATGTTCTGTTGTCCAATCGAATGAAGGAAGCGGCGGGCCTTCCGTTGTGTTGACCGTTACATTGATTTGACTGACAGGTCAGGTGATTCGGGGGTTGCCTAGAAACATTAAAGCGCACTGCTCATTTCTGAATGAGAAAACGCCGACCAAAAAAGGGAGTGCAGTGCGCCTCGCGTTTTCGAACCTGAAAAACACGTTCTGTGTGATCGGGGCCTAAAGCTGTTTTCTATAAAGCAGTCTATTGTATAAAGTGCTATTTCAAGAACTGAGCTGCACAGCTGGTCATCATATCCACATCGCTGTTATCTTTCGTTCTCCTGCCACCGCTGTCAGTTTTGGAGTGTGTTTATTTTGTTACGGAGAGGAAAGCGTGCGGGACATTCTATCGAAACGCTTCTCAGCAGCGCGGGTGACGTCAGGATGTTAAGCGAGCTCGCTGTTTTAATGTGTTTCCCGAGGATTAGATTATAATTTGGCCTATTTTGCAAACAAAAAGATTCTTGTCGATTTCCTTAGTGGCTTCTTTTTAGTTGAAGCCAAAATGAGTCCACACTTCAGCTCTGTGTACTCCAGGAGCGGAATAATGCTATCGTCGAGAGCTGGGTCTGCTAATCTAAACACTAGCGATGCACTTTCACCTTGCGCTTCTCCGGCTCCGCGTCCGTTATGCGTTCTGAGATAACACTGCCATCTAGCGGTCGGGTGTTATACAGTCTGTGGTTTAAACCGAACACAAAGCCACGAATCTTGGATGTAAATAAATAAATATATAAATATCGATACAGCGTTTTTGAGAATCGATACAATATCGCCAAACATAATATCGCGATATTCACGTGTATCGATATTTTCTTACACCCCTAATAGTGTTGCCATGGTTACTGCACAATAACACCGGATGATGATGATGATGATGATGATGATGATGTCACTGATACACACGGGCCGTGTCCTGGTTACAAATGACTAGAGGTCGACCGATTTTACCGATTTAATCGGCACCGATATCTGATTGGTGGAACAATCGGTTATCAGCAAAAATCAATACCGATAGTTTTTCCGGTTGTTGCGGAGCGGCTGAGAAGGGTCTGCTAGCGTAATATAGCGCGAGAGCAGCCTCTAGAGGACAAATAATACATGCTTCTATAGGTCATAGCTAAAGGAACATTTATTTGGAATATTTTAATGTTTTAGTAGGGCCGGGAGATAAAACGATAACGATAATTATCACAATATAATTTTCCTCGAATAAACGATAAGAACAGTTCGATTCATTTTTTTTGCCCGTTTGCATTTTAGGTGTTTTACTACTTACACAATTATAATGATATTATTGATATATAGTGCTGGTCACAGTTAAGATTTTAATAAATAAATCTACCTCAGTTGTAATAAATTGTTCACCAGTTTGAGAAGTGTTTGTCATGTTTTGACAATAAAGGATAGTTTAACACCGCAGTGAACTGTCTGCTTCTACATCTTTCACTCAGGAGAAAAATATGCCTTTAAACTTTAAAGAAATAAAGATTTTACATTTATCGTGATTTTTATCGATATCGACTGATATGGAAAATTATATTGTGATTTTTTATTGGGCCATATCGCCCAGCCCTATGTTTTAGTTATTTTCTGTAGAATGTTTTCTGTTCAGAACTTCTCGTTTTAATATATTTATATTTACATATGCAATTTAGCACATTTTCATGGTTCAGTACTGTTTTACTTGTATTATGTTTTTTTATTTATTATTATTTTTTAATCTAGTATCTTTTTAAAAAAACAATCAATCGATGAATCGGTTATCGGCAAGTGCAGTCCGACCTAGCTATCGGTATCGGTAAAAGACACTATCGGTCGACCTCTACAATTGAGGATTTCTCTGGATTTACACATTCTTTGAAATATTTGGCTTAATAAAGTCAACACAATATAGAACGCTGTTCTAGTGGATTATGGGTATTGCAATAAATAAATCTTACATATTGTGCCTTTAACAATTCTCTCCCCAGACTGGCGAACGCATCCCATAATGCACTCCTCCAGCTCCATCACGTCGCTCTTCTCCTTCACCAGTCCGGCGGTGAAGCGGCTCCTGGGCTGGAAGCAGGGGGATGAGGAGGAGAAGTGGGCGGAGAAGGCTGTGGACTCGCTGGTGAAGAAGCTGAAGAAGAAGAAAGGAGCGATGGAGGACCTGGAGAAGGCCCTGAGCTGCCCGGGCCAGCCCAGTGTGTGTGTGACCATCGCCCGCTCGCTGGATGGCCGACTGCAGGTCTCACACCGGAAGGGCCTTCCTCACGTCATCTACTGCCGAGTGTGGCGATGGCCGGACCTACAGTCCCATCACGAGCTCAAAGCCCTCGACTGCTGCCAGTTCCCATTCGGGTCCAAGCAGAAGGAGATCTGCATCAACCCCTATCATTACCGGCGCGTGGAGACGCCAGGTGCGGACACACACACACACACACACACACACACACACACACACACACACACACACACACACACACACACACACACACACACACACACTCCTTCTCATTTCTTCCGTATTGATTACAGGGTTCAACATTAAGCTTGTTCATGTGCTTCTCCTTCGGACAAGTAAATCGGTCATTTACTTGTCTGAATAAAAAATTAGCTTGTCCGGAAAAAAGTTAGATTTGTGTGTGTGTTTTAAAAACACTCACCAAAAGGATTATTAGGAACAGCTGTTCAGTTTCTCATTAATGCACTTATCTAATCAGCCAATCACATGGCAGTTCTTCAGTGCATTTAGGGGTGTGGTCCTGGTCAAGACAATCTCCTGAACTCCAAACTGAATGTCAGAATGGGAAAGAAAGGTGATTTAAGCCGTTTTGAGCGTGGCATGGTTGTTGGTGCTAGACGGGCCGGTCTGAGTATTTCACAATCTGCTCAGTTACTGGGATTTACACACACAACCATTTCTAGAGTTTACAAAGAATGGTGTGAGAAGGGAAGAACATCCAGTCTGCAGCAGTCCTGTGGGAGAAAATGCCTTGTTGATGCTCGAGGTCAGAGGAGAATGGGCCGACTGATTCAAGCTGATAGAAGAGCAACTTTGACTGAAATAACCACTCGTTACAACCGAGGTATGCAGCAAAGCATTTGTGAAGCCACAACACACACAACCTTGAGGCGGATGGGCTACACCAGCAGAAGACCCCACCGGGTACCACTCATCTCCACTACACATAGGACAAAGAGGCGACAATCTGCACAAGCTCACCAAAATTTGCCAGTTGAAGACTGGAGAAATGCTGCCTGGTCTGATGAGTCTCGATTTCTGTTGAGACATTCAGATGGTAGAGTCAGAATTTGGCATAAACAGAATGAGAACATGGATCCATCATGCCTTGTTCCCACTGTGCAGGCTGGTGGTGGTGGTGTAATGGTGTGGGGGATGTTTTCTTGGCACACTTTAGGCCCCTTAGTGCCAATTGGGCATCGTTTAAATGCCACGGCCTACCTGAGCATTGTTTCTGACCATGTCCATCCCTTTATGACCACCATGTCCCCATCCTCTGATGGCTACTTCCAGCAGGATAATGCACCATGTCACAAAGCTCCAATCATTTCAGATTGGTTTCTTGAACATGACGATGAGTTGACTGAACTAAAATGGCCGCCACAGTCCCCAGATCTCAACCCAATAGAGCATCTTTGGGATGTGGTGGAACGGGAGCTTCGTGCCCTGGATGTGCATCCCACAAATCTCCATCAACTGCAAGACGCTCTCCTATCAATATGGGCCGACATTTCTAAAGAATGCTTTCAGCAGCTTGTTGATCAATGCCACGGAGAATTAAGGCAGTTCTGGAGGAGAAAGGGTCAAACACAGCATTAGTGTGTGCTCCTAATAATCCTTTAGGTGAGGGTATTTTAAATCTGCATATTTGTGATATTTTTACCTTTTATAAAGGGCATTTTCCCCCTAATCTTATTAAATATAGGGTATGCTTCTGGTTGTATATTATATTCTTAAATTTGATCTATACATTAAATCAGAATTAGACTATAGGGCTGTTACCAAGCATATGAAACTAAAGCACCAGTAGGTGGCAGCAGGTGAGTCTTAATGAGTGAGTCATTGAGTCAAACGATTCATTCAAACAACTGATTCATTCAAGAATGAGGGAGTCGTTTACAAACAGGTCATTGAATTTTTGATTCAACCGATTCATTCAAACACTGCTGACAAGTGTTAATGTGGAGCCCTGCAATCCTGATTATATCCTTGTGTGTGTGTGTGTGTGTGTGTGTGCGTGTTGTTCTCCCAGTTCTCCCTCCAGTGCTGGTGCCTCGCCACAGTGAGTTTAACCCTCAGCACAGTCTGCTGGCCCAGTTCCGGAGTACTTCTCTCAGCGAGCCTCTGATGCCTCACAACGCCAGCTTTCCCCAATCCTTCCCAGCCAATCACAGCTCGCCCAGTTCCAGACCCGACACACACACACACTCTCTCTCACACACACACACACAATCCTTTCCGGTCAATCACAGCTCGTTCCCATCCGGAGGAGATCCTCATCCGGCTCTCCAGTCTCCGGCTCACAGCTCGCCCAGCTCCAGTCCCTACCAGACCACAGGTACATGCACACAAACACACACACATACACACACACACACACACACACACACACACATGTAGTGTTTCCATGTTTTATGGGTTTCCATGTTTCCATGTTTTAGGATTTTTATACTGCACAAACCGTATTTTCTATCCCCCTACACTGCCCCTGCCCCTAAACCTACCCATCACACACACACACACACACACACACACACACACACACACACACACACACACACACACACACACACACACACACCCTAAACCTACCCATCACACACACACACACACACACACACACACAGCCCCTAACCCTACCCATCACACACACAAACACACACACACACACACACTGCCCCTAAACCTACCAATCACACACACACACTGCCCCTAAACCTACCCATCACACACACACACACACACACACACACACACTGCCCCTAAACCTACCCATCACACACACACACACACACACACACACACACACACACACACACACACACACACACACACACACTGCCCCTAAACCTACCCATCACACACACACACACACACTGCCCCTAAACCTACCCATCACACACACACACACTGCCCCTAAACCTACCCATCACACACACACACACACACACACACACACACACACACACACACACACACACACACTGCCCCTAAACCTACCCATCACACACACACACACACACTGCCCCTAAACCTACCCATCACACCCTAAACCTACCCATCACACACTCACACACACACACACACAAAAACATGCCCCCCCCCCACACACACACACACACTGCCCCTAAACCTACCCATCACACACACACACACTGCCCCTAAACCTACCCATCACACCCTAAACCTACCCATCACACACTCACACTCACACACACACACACACACACACACACACACACAAAAACATGCCCCCCCCCACACACACACACACACTCTCTCTCTCTCGCTCTCTCTCATACACACACACACACACACAATCAGCTGAATTCCACACATTGACGGAGTGTGTTGTTGCAGCAGAGACGCCGCCTCCGCCCTATAGTCTGATGGAGAACGCTGAGGAGCTGAAGCCCAGAGAGAACAACCCCAACAAACTCATCCTGTCCGCCCCTCACCGAGGTGTGTGTGTGTGTGTGTGTGTGTGTGTGTGTGTGTGTGTGTGTGTGTGTGTGTGTGTGTGTGTGTGTGTGTGTGTGTGTGTGTCAACACGAGAGAGTAAATGCTAAATTAAAATTCTTGGATGAGCTGAACATTTCCAGTTTGAGGCTAGCGGTCATTCTGACGAGCTTTCCTGCGATTAGAGCTGTGACGGCTTGCCCTGATCATCTGAAGCGCACACACACCTCACAGTCAAAGCACAAACATCATTTAAATCACCAGAGCACATTAGCTTCAGTAGCATGATTGTTTAAAGCATTTTAGATGTTTTATTCCTATATGAATAGAGCATTAATAGCGGGAGCACCAGGAGAGAGAATGCCTGAGGGGGAAAAATGAGAGTTTCAGTGACATTACAGTCTATATATATATAAATAATAAATAATTCATTACATCTATATAGCGCTTTTCTAGGCACCCAAAGCGCTTTACATATAGAAGGGGGAATCTCCTCAGCCACCACCAGTGTGCAGCATCACCTGGACACCAGCTGATTGGTGGAGAGGAGACCGAGTGATTGCGCCCATCATTATAGGGGGATGATTAGGAGGCCATGATGGACAGCGGCCAATGGGCAAATTTGGATTTAAATAAGACCTAATTAATTAATTTTATTTGCATATTTAGTTAAATAACTTAGATAATCATTTTATTGAGTTCCGCATGGTGATATCGAATCGTCACTCGTCATCGTTACACCGTATCATTAAACTGCATATGAGGGCTGAATACTGCTGATGTTTGTGTGCTTCTCCTGCAGACCTGAGGCCGGTGTGCTACGAGGAGCCGGAGTTCTGGTGCTCTGTGGCCTATTACGAGCTCAATAATCGGGTTGGAGAAACGTTCCACGCCTCATCTCGGAGCATCCTCGTGGACGGCTTCACCGATCCCTCCAACAACAAGACCCGCTTCTGCCTCGGGTTACTGTCCAACGTCAACCGCAACTCCACCATAGAGCACACTCGCAGACACATCGGCAAAGGTCAGCAGCCCCAACTCCACCATAGAGCACACTCACAGACACATCGGCAAAGGTCAGCAGCCCCAACTCCACCATAGAGCACACTCACAGACACATCGGCAAAGGTCAGCAGCCCCAACTCCACCACAGAGCACACTCACAGACACATCGGCAAAGGTCAGCAGCCCCAACTCCACCACAGAGCACACTCGCAGACACATCGGCAAAGGTCAGCAGCCCCAACTCCACCATAGAGCACACTCGCAGACACATCGGCAAAGGTCAGCAGCCCCAACTCCACCACAGAGCACACTCACAGACACATCGACAAAGGTCAGCAGCCCCAACTCCACCACAGAGCACACTCGCAGACACATCGGCAAAGGTCAGCAGCCCCAACTCCACCACAGAGCACACTCGCAGACACATCGGCAAAGGTCAGCAGCCCCAACTCCACCACAGAGCACACTCGCAGACACATCGGCAAAGGTCAGCAGCCCCAACTCCACCATAGAGCACACTCGCAGACACATCGGCAAAGGTCAGCAGCCCCAACTCCACCATAGAGCACACTCACAGACACATCGGCAAAGGTCAGCAGCCCCAACTCCACCACAGAGCACACTCGCAGACACATCGGCAAAGGTCAGCAGCCCCAACTCCACCATAGAGCACACTCGCAGACACATCGGCAAAGGTCAGCAGCCCCAACTCCACCACAGAGCACACTCACAGACACATCGGCAAAGGTCAGCAGCCCCAACTCCACCACAGAGCACACTCACAGACACATCGGCAAAGGTCAGCAGCCCCAACTCCAACATAGAGCACACTCACAGACACATCGGCAAAGGTCAGCAGCCCCAACTCCACCACAGAGCACACTCACAGACACATCGGCAAAGGTCAGCAGCCCCAACTCCACCACAGAGCACACTCGCAGACACATCGGCAAAGGTCAGCAGCCCCAACTCCACCACAGAGCACACTCACAGACACATCGGCAAAGGTCAGCAGCCCCAACTCCACCACAGAGCACACTCACAGACACATCGGCAAAGGTCAGCAGCCCCAACTCCACCACAGAGCACACTCACAGACACACCGGCAAAGGTCAGCAGCCCCAACTCCACCATAGAGCACACTCACAGACACATCGGCAAAGGTCAGCAGCCCCAACTCCACCATAGAGCACACTCGCAGACACATCGGCAAAGGTCAGCAGCCCCAACTCCACCACAGAGCACACTCACAGACACATCGGCAAAGGTCAGCAGCCCCAACTCCACCATAGAGCACACTCGCAGACACATCGGCAAAGGTCAGCAGCCCCAACTCCACCATAGAGCACACTCACAGACACATCGGCAAAGGTCAGCAGCCCCAACTCCACCATAGAGCACACTCACAGACACATCGGCAAAGGTCAGCAGCCCCAACTCCACCATAGAGCACACTCGCAGACACATCGGCAAAGGTCAGCAGCCCCAACTTCACCATAGAGCACACTCGCAGACACATCGGCAAAGGTCAGCAGCCCCAACTCCACCATAGAGCACACTCACAGACACATCGGCAAAGGTCAGCAGCCCCAACTCCACCACAGAGCACACTCACAGACACATCGACAAAGGTCAGCAGCCCCAACTCCACCACAGAGCACACTCGCAGACACATCGGCAAAGGTCAGCAGCCCCAACTCCACCACAGAGCACACTCGCAGACACATCGGAAAAGGTCAGCAGCCCCAACTCCACCATAGAGCACACTCACAGACACATCGGCAAAGGTCAGCAGCCCCAACTCCACCATAGAGCACACTCACAGACACATCGGCAAAGGTCAGCAGCCCCAACTCCACCACAGAGCACACTCACAGACACACCGGCAAAGGTCAGCAGCCCCAACTCCACCATAGAGCACACTCACAGACACATCGGCAAAGGTCAGCAGCCCCAACTCCACCATAGAGCACACTCACAGACACATCGGAAAAGGTCAGCAGCCCCAACTCCACCATAGAGCACACTCACAGACACATCGGCAAAGGTCAGCAGCCCCAACTCCACCACAGAGCACACTCACAGACACATCGGCAAAGGTCAGCAGCCCCAACTCCACCATAGAGCACACTCGCAGACACATCGGCAAAGGTCAGCAGCCCCAACTCCACCATAGAGCACACTCACAGACACATCGGCAAAGGTCAGCAGCCCCAACTCCACCATAGAGCACACTCACAGACACATCGGCAAAGGTCAGCAGCCCCAACTCCACCATAGAGCACACTCGCAGACACATCGGCAAAGGTCAGCAGCCCCAACTTCACCATAGAGCACACTCGCAGACACATCGGCAAAGGTCAGCAGCCCCAACTCCACCATAGAGCACACTCACAGACACATCGGCAAAGGTCAGCAGCCCCAACTCCACCATAGAGCACACTCACAGACACATCGGCAAAGGTCAGCAGCCCCAACTCCACCACAGAGCACACTCACAGACACATCGGAAAAGGTCAGCAGCCCCAACTCCACCATAGAGCACACTCGCAGACACATCGGAAAAGGTCAGCAGCCCCAACTCCACCATAGAGCACACTCACAGACACATCGGCAAAGGTCACCAGCCCCAACTCCACCACAGAGCACACTCGCAGACACATCGGCAAAGGTCAGCAGCCCCAACTCCACCATAGAGCACACTCACAGACACATCGGCAAAGGTCACCAGCCCCAACTTCACCATAGAGCACACTCGCAGACACATCGGCAAAGGTCAGCAGCCCCAACTCCACCATAGAGCACACTCACAGACACATCGGCAAAGGTCAGCAGCCCCAACTCCACCACAGAGCACACTCACAGACACATCGGAAAAGGTCAGCAGCCCCAACTCCACCATAGAGCACACTCGCAGACACATCGGAAAAGGTCAGCAGCCCCAACTCCACCATAGAGCACACTCACAGACACATCGGCAAAGGTCACCAGCCCCAACTCCACCACAGAGCACACTCGCAGACACATCGGCAAAGGTCAGCAGCCCCAACTCCACCATAGAGCACACTCACAGACACATCGGCAAAGGTCAGCAGCCCCAACTCCACCACAGAGCACACTCGCAGACACATCGGCAAAGGTCAGCAGCCCCAACTCCACCATAGAGCACACTCACAGACACATCGGCAAAGGTCAGCAGCCCCAACTCCACCATAGAGCACACTCGCAGACACATCGGCAAAGGTCAGCAGCCCCAACTCCACCATAGAGCACACTCGCAGACACATCGGCAAAGGTCAGCAGCCCCAACTCCACCACAGAGCACACTCACAGACACATCGGCAAAGGTCAGCAGCCCCAACTCCACCACAGAGCACACTCACAGACACATCGGCAAAGGTCAGCAGCCCCAACTCCACCATAGAGCACACTCACAGACACATCGGCAAAGGTCAGCAGCCCCAACTCCACCATAGAGCACACTCACAGACACATCGGAAAAGGTCAGCAGCCCCAACTCCACCATAGAGCACACTCACAGACACATCGGCAAAGGTCAGCAGCCCCAACTCCACCACAGAGCACACTCACAGACACATCGGCAAAGGTCAGCAGCCCCAACTCCACCATAGAGCACACTCGCAGACACATCGGCAAAGGTCAGCAGCCCCAACTCCACCATAGAGCACACTCACAGACACATCGGCAAAGGTCAGCAGCCCCAACTCCACCATAGAGCACACTCACAGACACATCGGCAAAGGTCAGCAGCCCCAACTCCACCATAGAGCACACTCGCAGACACATCGGCAAAGGTCAGCAGCCCCAACTTCACCATAGAGCACACTCGCAGACACATCGGCAAAGGTCAGCAGCCCCAACTCCACCATAGAGCACACTCACAGACACATCGGCAAAGGTCAGCAGCCCCAACTCCACCATAGAGCACACTCACAGACACATCGGCAAAGGTCAGCAGCCCCAACTCCACCACAGAGCACACTCACAGACACATCGGAAAAGGTCAGCAGCCCCAACTCCACCATAGAGCACACTCACAGACACATCGGCAAAGGTCACCAGCCCCAACTCCACCACAGAGCACACTCGCAGACACATCGGCAAAGGTCAGCAGCCCCAACTCCACCATAGAGCACACTCACAGACACATCGGCAAAGGTCACCAGCCCCAACTCCACCACAGAGCACACTCGCAGACACATCGGCAAAGGTCAGCAGCCCCAACTCCACCATAGAGCACACTCACAGACACATCGGCAAAGGTCACCAGCCCCAACTCCACCACAGAGCACACTCGCAGACACATCGGCAAAGGTCAGCAGCCCCAACTCCACCATAGAGCACACTCACAGACACATCGGCAAAGGTCACCAGCCCCAACTCCACCACAGAGCACACTCGCAGACACATCGGCAAAGGTCAGCAGCCCCAACTCCACCATAGAGCACACTCACAGACACATCGGCAAAGGTCACCAGCCCCAACTTCACCATAGAGCACACTCGCAGACACATCGGCAAAGGTCAGCAGCCCCAACTCCACCATAGAGCACACTCACAGACACATCGGCAAAGGTCAGCAGCCCCAACTCCACCACAGAGCACACTCACAGACACATCGGAAAAGGTCAGCAGCCCCAACTCCACCATAGAGCACACTCACAGACACATCGGCAAAGGTCACCAGCCCCAACTCCACCACAGAGCACACTCGCAGACACATCGGCAAAGGTCAGCAGCCCCAACTCCACCATAGAGCACACTCGCAGACACATCGGCAAAGGTCAGCAGCCCCAACTCCACCATAGAGCACACTCGCAGACACATCGGCAAAGGTCAGCAGCCCCAACTCCACCACAGAGCACACTCACAGACACATCGGCAAAGGTCAGCAGCCCCAACTCCACCATAGAGCACACTCACAGACACATCGGCAAAGGTCAGCAGCCCCAACTCCACCATAGAGCACACTCACAGACACATCGGCAAAGGTCAGCAGCCCCAACTCCACCATAGAGCACACTCACAGACACATCGGCAAAGGTCAGCAGCCCCAACCACATTTCATACCCAATGGCAATTCAAAGTGCTTTACATAGAAATGAATTAAAACAGTGGTAACAAATGCATGAGAAAAAAAAAAGAATACCATATGGACGAATAAAAAATTAAAAACAAGCATTGTTAAAACAGTCGTAAAGATAATAATAGTAATAAAAAAAAATATATAATAATTAAAAAAAATAAGATAAAATAAAATAAAATGGTCAGATCCACAATAATGGTCTGATATAAAAACAAACATTCTTCAGTTTACAGCCTACATACATGTACCATCTTTATTAGAGCACCTCTCCTTCATTTCTTTCTCAAACACGTTCATAACATCCATTTTAATCACTATTCCCTGATTTTTACTCAGGAACCTTCTTGTTAAACCCTTACTCACTCATCATACCCTCCACAGATTTACACATACTCAAACCTTATTGTCAAACTTACTATTTCCATCAAACCCAGTTTTCACTCATCATATTCAACTCAAAAGAACATATAAAATAAACAATAACCAAAGATAAGAACAAAGGTAAACTAAAACAATTATAAAAAGAATAGGAATTTTAAGAATTTTAAGCAAAAACTCTCTTCATTTTGAGTTATTTTTTCCCAAAACAAGACAAAAATACTAAGTAAGAAGAGCATTTTTTGCAGTGTGATCAGTTGATGCAATTCCAAGAGGAAGTAATGGAAAGGAAAATGGCTCTCGCTAGACGTGTTTATAGCTCCAGTCAGACCCATCGAGTCCATCTGGGCAAATGTTGGTTTTTCTCAGACTGCTGCATGAGCGTCTCCGTGCCAGTGTTGGACAGGCATGAAGCGTTACCATAGGTTACAGCACACACACACACACACACACACACACACACACACAGACATGTGAAAGACCCTGGTGGGAAGAACGCCAGATCAGGATGCTTCAGGAGATTATTACGGCTTCAGCTTGGCCTGTGATAAAACATGATGAATGCTGGGTAATGATTTCTGGGGTTTGGTGGACTTTGCAATATATAAGCCACTTTATGTTTGGGGACAAATGGATTTTGATTTGTCATTCATGATTTTAACTAGGGAAGCACCAATGTATCGGACGAATTTTGATCAATTTACAACCATTGGCATATCAGCTATAGCGTGAAAAATCAGCTATAGCGTGAAAAATCAGCTATAGCGTGAAAAATTCAGCATTTTTAGATATTATATTTAGATATATTGACTAGAAACAAGACAAAAATACTAAGTAAGAAAAGCATTTTTTTTGCAGTGTGACATTTCAAATAAGAGAGCAAGTGACAAATATCGGTATCGACCAATAATTGTTGGTTAAAATCGGTATCGGCCCCAAAAAATATTATCGTGCATGCCTAATTAGCCCTCTTTAACCCTCTCCTGTGTGTGCTGTAGGAGTGCACCTGTATTACGTCGGAGGGGAAGTGTATGCGGAGTGTCTGAGCGACAGCAGTATCTTCGTGCAGAGTCGGAACTGTAACCACCAGCACGGTTTCCATCCCAGCACCGTCTGCAAGATCCCGAGCGGATGCAGCCTAAAGATCTTCAACAACCAGCTGTTCGCTCAGCTGCTGTCCCAATCCGTCAGCCACGGCTTCGAGGCGGTGTACGAACTCACCAAGATGTGCACCATCAGGATGAGCTTCGTCAAGGTAAACAGGCTTATATCAGAACATGTCAAGGTGAACAGGCTTATATCAGAACATGTCAAGGTGAACAGGCTTATATCGGAACATGTCAAGGTGAACAGGCTTATATCAGAACATGTCAAGGTAAACAGGCTTATATCAGAACATGTCAAGGTGAACAGGCGTGAACAGGCTTATATCAGAACATGTCAAGGTGAACGGGCTTATATCTGAACATGTCAAGGTGAACAGGCTTATATCTGAACATGTCAAGGTGAACGGACTTATATCGGAACATGTCAAGGTGAACGGGCTTATATCGGAACATGTCAAGGTGAACAGGCTTATATCAGAACATGTCAAGGTGAACAGGCTTATATCAGAACATGTCAAGGTGAACAGGCTTATATCAGAACATGTCAAGGTGAACAGGCTTATATCAGAACATGTCAAGGTGAACAGGCTTATATCGGAACATGTCAAGGTGAACAGGCTTATATCGGAACATGTCAAGGTGAACAGGCTTATATCAGAACATGTCAAGGTGAACGGGCTTATATCAGAACATGTCAAGGTGAACAGGCTTATATCGGAACATGTCAAGGTGAACAGGCTTATATCGGAACATGTCAAGGTGAACAGGCTTATATCAGAACATGTCAAGGTGAACAGGCTTATATCAGAACATGTCAAGTTGAACAGGCTTATATCAGAACATGTCAAGGTGAACAGGCTTATATCGGAACATGTCAAGTTGAACAGGCTTATATCGGAACATGTCAAGGTGAACAGGCTTATATCGGAACATGTCAAGGTGAATAGGCTTATATCGGAACATGTCAAGGTGAACGGGCTTATATCTGAACATGTCAAGGTGAACGGACTTATATCGGAACATGTCAAGGTGAACGGGCTTATATCGGAACATGTCAAGGTGAACAGGCTTATATCGGAACATGTCAAGGTGAACAGGCTTATATCGGAACATGTCAAGGTGAACAGGCTTATATCAGAACATGTCAAGGTAAACAGGCTTATATCAGAACATGTCAAGGTGAACAGGCTTATATCAGAACATGTCAAGGTGAACAGGCTTATATAAGAACATGTCAAGGTGAACGGGCTTATATCAGAACATGTCAAGGTGAACGGGCTTATATCAGAACATGTCAAGGTAAACAGGCTTATATCTGAAAATGTCAAGGTAAACGGGCTTATATCAGAACATGTCAAGGTAAACAGGCTTATATCGGAACATGTCAAGGTGAACAGGCTTATATCGGAACATGTCAAGGTGAACAGGCTTATATCAGAACATGTCAAGGTGAACAGGCTTATATCGGAACATGTCAAGGTGAACAGGCTTATATCAGAACATGTCAAGGTGAACAGGCTTATATCGGAACACGTCAAGGTGAACGGGCTTATATCAGAACATGTCAAGGTAAACAGGCTTATATCGGAACATGTCAAGGTGAACGGGCTTATATCAGAACATGTCAAGGTAAACAGGCTTATATCGGAACATGTCAAGGTGAACAGGCTTATATCAGAACATGTCAAGGTGAACAGGCTTATATCAGAACATGTCAAGGTAAACAGGCTTATATCGGAACATGTCAAGGTGAACAGGCTTATATCGGAACATGTCAAGGTGAACAGGCTTATATCAGAACATGTCAAGGTGAACAGGCTTATATCGGAACATGTCAAGGTGAACAGGCTTATATCAGAACATGTCAAGGTGAACAGGCTTATATCGGAACACGTCAAGGTGAACGGGCTTATATCAGAACATGTCAAGGTAAACAGGCTTATATCGGAACATGTCAAGGTGAACGGGCTTATATCAGAACATGTCAAGGTAAACAGGCTTATATCGGAACATGTCAAGGTGAACAGGCTTATATCAGAACATGTCAAGGTGAACAGGCTTATATCAGAACATGTCAAGGTGAACAGGCTTATATCGGAACATGTCAAGGTGAACAGGCTTATATCGGAACATGTCAAGGTGAACAGGCTTATATCAGAACATGTCAAGGTGAACAGGCTTATATCGGAACATGTCAAGGTGAACAGGCTTATATCTGAACATGTCAAGGTGAACAGGCTTATATCAGAACATGTCAAGGTGAATGGGCTTATATCAGAACATGTCAAGGTGAACAGGCTTATATCGGAACATGTCAAGGTGAACAGGCTTATATCGGAACATGTCAAGGTGAACAGGCTTATATCGGAACATGTCAAGGTGAACAGGCTTATATCTGAACATGTCAAGGTGAACAGGCTTATATCAGAACATGTCAAGGTGAACAGGCTTATATCGGAACATGTCAAGGTGAACAGGCTTATATCTGAACATGTCAAGGTGAACAGGCTTATATCAGAACATGTCAAGGTGAATGGGCTTATATCAGAACATGTCAAGGTGAACAGGCTTATATCGGAACATGTCAAGGTGAACGGGCTTATATCGGAACATGTCAAGGTGAACAGGCTTATATCGGAACATGTCAAGGTGAACAGGCTTATATCGGAACATGTCAAGGTGAACGGGCTTATATCGGAACATGTCAAGGTGAACAGGCTTATATCGGAACATGTCAAGGTGAACAGGCTTATATCAGAACATGTCAAGGTGAACGGGCTTATATCTGAACATGTCAAGGTGAACAGGCTTATATCTGAACATGTCAAGGTGAACGGACTTATATCGGAACATGTCAAGGTGAACGGGCTTATATCGGAACATGTCAAGGTGAACAGGCTTATATCAGAACATGTCAAGGTGAACAGGCTTATATCAGAACATGTCAAGGTGAACAGGCTTTTATCAGAACATGTCAAGGTGAACAGGCTTATATCAGAACATGTCAAGGTGAACAGGCTTATATCGGAACATGTCAAGGTGAACAGGCTTATATCGGAACATGTCAAGGTGAACAGGCTTATATCGGAACATGTCAAGGTGAACAGGCTTATATCAGAACATGTCAAGGTGAACGGGCTTATATCAGAACATGTCAAGGTGAACAGGCTTATATCGGAACATGTCAAGGTGAACAGGCTTATATCGGAACATGTCAAGGTGAACAGGCTTATATCAGAACATGTCAAGGTGAACAGGCTTATATCAGAACATGTCAAGTTGAACAGGCTTATATCAGAACATGTCAAGGTGAACAGGCTTATATCGGAACATGTCAAGTTGAACAGGCTTATATCGGAACATGTCAAGGTGAACAGGCTTATATCGGAACATGTCAAGGTGAATAGGCTTATATCGGAACATGTCAAGGTGAACGGGTTTATATCTGAACATGTCAAGGTGAACGGACTTATATCGGAACATGTCAAGGTGAACGGGCTTATATCGGAACATGTCAAGGTGAACAGGCTTATATCGGAACATGTCAAGGTGAACAGGCTTATATCGGAACATGTCAAGGTGAACAGGCTTATATCAGAACATGTCAAGGTAAACAGGCTTATATCAGAACATGTCAAGGTGAACAGGCTTATATCAGAACATGTCAAGGTGAACAGGCTTATATAAGAACATGTCAAGGTGAACGGGCTTATATCCGAACATGTCAAGGTGAACGGGCTTATATCAGAACATGTCAAGGTAAACAGGCTTATATCTGAAAATGTCAAGGTAAACGGGCTTATATCAGAACATGTCAAGGTAAACAGGCTTATATCGGAACATGTCAAGGTGAACAGGCTTATATCGGAACATGTCAAGGTGAACAGGCTTATATCAGAACATGTCAAGGTGAACAGGCTTATATCGGAACATGTCAAGGTGAACAGGCTTATATCGGAACATGTCAAGGTGAACAGGCTTATATCGGAACATGTCAAGGTGAACAGGCTTATATCGGAACACGTCAAGGTGAACGGGCTTATATCAGAACATGTCAAGGTAAACAGGCTTATATCGGAACATGTCAAGGTGAACGGGCTTATATCAGAACATGTCAAGGTAAACAGGCTTATATCGGAACATGTCAAGGTGAACAGGCTTATATCGGAACATGTCAAGGTGAACAGGCTTATATCAGAACATGTCAAGGTGAACAGGCTTATATCGGAACATGTCAAGGTGAACAGGCTTATATCGGAACATGTCAAGGTGAACAGGCTTATATCAGAACATGTCAAGGTGAACAGGCTTATATCAGAACATGTCAAGGTGAACAGGCTTATATCGGAACATGTCAAGGTGAACAGGCTTATATCGGAACACGTCAAGGTGAACAGGCTTATATCGGAACACGTCAAGGTGAACAGGCTTATATCGGAACACGTCAAGGTAAACAGGCTTATATCGGAACATGTCAAGGTAAACAGGCTTATTTCGGAACAAGTCAAGGTGAACAGGCTTATATCGGAACATGTCAAGGTGAACGGGCTTATATCGGAACATGTCAAGGTGAACAGGCTTATATCGGAACATGTCAAGGTAAACAGGCTTATATCTGAACATGTCAAGGTGAACGGGCTTATATCAGAACATGTCAAGGTAAACAGGCTTATATCTGAACATGTCAAGGTGAACGGGCTTAAATCAGAACATGTCAAGGTAAACAGGCTTATATCGGAACATGTCAAGGTGAACAGGCTTATATCGGAACATGTCAAGGTGAACAGGCTTATATCGGAACATGTCAAGGTGAACAGGCTTATATCAGAACATGTCAAGGTGAACGGACTTATATCGGAACATGTCAAGGTGAACAGGCTTATATCTGAACATGTCAAGGTGAACGGACTTATATCGGAACATGTCAAGGTGAACGGGCTTATATCGGAACATGTCAAGGTGAACGGGCTTATATCAGAACATGTCAAGGTGAACAGGCTTATATCAGAACATGTCAAGGTGAACAGGCTTATATCAGAACATGTCAAGGTGAACAGGCTTATATCGGAACATGTCAAGGTGAACAGGCTTATATCGGAACATGTCAAGGTGAACAGGCTTATATCGGAACATGTCAAGGTGAACAGGCTTATATCAGAACATGTCAAGGTGAACGGGCTTATATCAGAACATGTCAAGGTGAACAGGCTTATATCGGAACATGTCAAGGTGAACAGGCTTATATCGGAACATGTCAAGGTGAACAGGCTTATATCAGAACATGTCAAGGTGAACAGGCTTATATCAGAACATGTCAAGTTGAACAGGCTTATATCAGAACATGTCAAGGTGAACAGGCTTATATCGGAACATGTCAAGTTGAACAGGCTTATATCGGAACATGTCAAGGTGAACAGGCTTATATCGGAACATGTCAAGGTGAACGGGCTTATATCTGAACATGTCAAGGTGAACGGGCTTATATCTGAACATGTCAAGGTGAACGGACTTATATCGGAACATGTCAAGGTGAACGGGCTTATATCGGAACATGTCAAGGTGAACGGGCTTATATCAGAACATGTCAAGGTGAACAGGCTTATATCAGAACATGTCAAGGTGAACAGGCTTATATCGGAACATGTCAAGGTGAACGGACTTATATCGGAACATGTCAAGGTGAACAGGCTTATATCGGAACATGTCAAGTTGAACAGGCTTATATCGGAACATGTCAAGGTGAACAGGCTTATATCGGAACATGTCAAGGTGAACGGGCTTATATTTGAACATGTCAAGGTGAACAGGCTTATATCGGAACATGTCAAGGTGAACGGACTTATATCGGAACATGTCAAGGTGAACAGGCTTATATCGGAACATGTCAAGTTGAACAGGCTTATATCGGAACATGTCAAGGTGAACAGGCTTATATCGGAACATGTCAAGGTGAACGGGCTTATATTTGAACATGTCAAGGTGAACGGACTTATATCGGAACATGTCAAGGTGAACAGGCTTATATCGGAACATGTCAAGGTGAACAGGCTTATATCTGAACATGTCAAGGTGAACAGGCTTATATCAGAACATGTCAAGGTGAACAGGCTTATATCGGAACATGTCAAGGTGAACGGACTTATATCGGAACATGTCAAGGTGAACGGACTTATATCGGAACATGTCAAGTTGAACAGGCTTATATCGGAACATGTCAAGGTGAACAGGCTTATATCGGAACATGTCAAGGTGAATAGGCTTATATCGGAACATGTCAAGGTGAACGGGCTTATATCTGAACATGTCAAGGTGAACGGGCTTATATCTGAACATGTCAAGGTGAACGGACTTATATCGGAACATGTCAAGGTGAACAGGCTTATATCGGAACATGTCAAGGTGAATAGGCTTATATCGGAACATGTCAAGGTGAACGGGCTTATATCTGAACATGTCAAGGTGAACAGGCTTATATCAGAACATGTCAAGGTGAACAGGCTTATATCGGAACATGTCAAGGTGAACAGGCTTATATCAGAACATGTCAAGGTGAACAGGCTTATATCAGAACATGTCAAGGTGAACAGGCTTATATCGGAACATGTCAAGGTGAACAGGCTTATATCGGAACATGTCAAGGTGAACAGGCTTATATCAGAACATGTCAAGGTGAACAGGCTTATATCAGAACATGTCAAGGTGAACGGGCTTATATCAGAACATGTCAAGGTGAACAGGCTTATATCGGAACATGTCAAGGTGAACAGGCTTATATCGGAACATGTCAAGGTGAACAGGCTTATATCAGAACATGTCAAGTTGAACAGGCTAATATCAGAACATGTCAAGGTGAACAGGCTTATATCGGAACATGTCAAGGTGAACAGGCTTATATCGGAACATGTCAAGGTGAACAGGCTTATATCGGAACATGTCAAGGTGAACAGGCTTATATCGGAACATGTCAAGGTGAACAGGCTTATATCAGAACATGTCAAGTTGAACAGGCTAATATCAGAACATGTCAAGGTGAACAGGCTTATATCGGAACATGTCAAGGTGAACAGGCTTATATCGGAACATGTCAAGGTGAACAGGCTTATATCGGAACATGTCAAGGTGAACAGGCTTATATCGGAACATGTCAAGTTGAACAGGCTTATATCGGAACATGTCAAGACATGGAATTTTTCCTTGATATGAAACGGTAAATAATCACACCAGTGGAAGCAGTGCATTTATCCTTTATTCATGTAATATCAGTACAGTAGCCTACACTTTAGTAATGCTTCTGTGTAACGTTAAATAAAACTGTGCCTTGCATAGCTTGCATACAACTTTATCTCACGGCTCAACGATTTTACCTCCTACCAACCAAAATCCAAAGTACTTCCAGACATGGCTGTATATTTTGGAGTTAAAATCTCTTTCTCTGCTGCGGTTGAGTTGTAAATATTGACATTTTCCCTATAAAAATGTGTTTTTTGCACAATACAACAATCTAAATCTACATTTTGGTTTATGAAACTGTTGTCAACTTTATTACCTCCAACATCAGTGTCAGTCACCAGCTCTCTTAGTTTCAAATAGAAAATCTTCTAAGTGTTGCTATGCAAGCTTAATGTGTAGTTATTCTAATCTTTGGCTTGCCGCTTCATGGATGTCGCTCTGCCAGAACGCTTCAGATCCCAGAGTTCTCCGGTTACTGACACGACGTACAATCATTCCTGCTTGATGTGTATGCATGCACACACATAGACAATTGATCGTTCTATGTTGAAATACAAACTCAATTCCAAAACATTTGGGACACTGTACAAATGATGGATAAAAACAGAATGCAATGATGTGGAAGTTTCACATTTTAATATTTTATTCAGAATGCAACATAGATGACATATCAAATGTTTAAACTGAGAAAAATTATAATTTTAAAGGAAAAATAAGTTGATATTAAATTTCATGGCATCAACACATCACAAAAAAGTTGAGACACGGCCATGTTTCCCCCTGTGTGTCATCCCCTCTTCTTTTTATATCAGTCTGCAAACGTCTGGGGACTGAGGAGACGAGCTGCTCAAGTTTAGGAATAGGAATGTTGTCCCATTCTTGTCTAACACAGGCTTCTAGCTCCTCAACTGCCTCAGGTCTTCTTTATCGCATCTTCCTCTTTATGATGCGCCAAATGTTTTCTAATGGTGAAAGATCTGGACTGCAGGCTGGCCATTTCAGTGCCGGATCCTTCTTCTACGCAGCCATGATGCTGTAATTGATGCAGTGTGTGGTCTGGCATTGTCATGTTGGAGAATGCGAGGTCTTCCCTGAAAGAGACGCCGTCTGGATGGAGCAGATGTTGTTCTAGAACTTGGATAGACCTTTCAGCATTGATGGCCTTTCCAGATGTGTAAGCTGCCCATGCCACACACACTCATGAACCCCAGACCATCAGACATCAGCTTCTGAACTGAGCGCTGAGAACAGCTTGGGTTGTCCTTGTCCTCTTTAGTCCGAATGGCGTCCCAGTTTTCCCAAAAGAACTTCAAATGTTGATTCGTCTGACCCCAGAACAGTTTTCCACTTTGCCACAGTCCATTTTAAATGAGCCTTGGCCGAGAGAAAACCCAATCATGTTGTCAGTCTACCTAATAAGCTGCAAATTGGTCCTTCAGCTGTTCCTTATGTACATTTAACTTTTCCGGCCTCTTATTGCACCTGTACCAACATTTTTGGAATGTGTAGCTCTCATGAAATCCAAAATGAGCCGATATTTGGCACAACATTTCAAAATGTCTCACTTTCAACATTTGACATGTAATCTATATTCTGTTGTGAATAAAACATAAGTAGATAGATTGATTTGTAAATTATTGCATTCCTTTTTTAGTCACAATTTGTACAATGTCCAAACTTTTTTGGAATCAGTTTTGTACTTTATGAATGACTTGGAATTGCAAAATAGTTTTTGAAACTAGTTTGCATTTTGCTGCTGCTAGGGAATTGCAAATATGTGTTATTGTAGTTTTAAAGCGTGTTTAATGCTGTATTGAGGATGTTGTCTTCTGTTCTCAGGGCTGGGGAGCGGAGTACCACCGGCAGGACGTCACTAGCACCCCCTGCTGGATCGAGATTCACCTGCATGGGCCCTTACAGTGGCTGGACAAGGTTCTGACCCAGATGGGCTCGCCACACAACCCCATTTCATCTGTGTCCTAATGCATTATCACACTGGGGACAGACTTTTAGAGCAACCCAAGACTCTCTTCAGTGGATGTTTCTGGTACAGAATCAGCCTTAGCCATGTTGTAGACAAGAATGACTCTTCTTACTCAGTCATTTTGTCTTGTTTCCAGTCTAAATATCTAAAAATTAATAAGATATTTGTTCTTGTTTTCTTAAAAATCAAATCAAAATTAAGAGAGTTTTTGCTTAAAACAGGCAAAATGATCTGCCAATGGGGTGAGAAAAATAATGTTATTTCTGTTTGGGACGGAAACAAGAATTCAATCAGAAATAAGATTATTTCTCTCACCTTATTTATCTTGTGTCATTTATTTTACTGATCTAGTAAATGCATCTTGATTTAAGAATATTTAGATTTTTGGACTGGAAACAAGAAATAAATACTAAATAAGAAGAGCATTTTTTTGCAGAGTAATAGGAAGCCAAAGAATATGTTAGTAGGTACTTGTTTTATTTGTGTCATATTCTATAACATCTCATTACTAACTCGCGTTAGCTTTCCTGTTTTTGTAGCACAAAGTCTCCCTTCAATATCCAAATACATTTAAAAACAAAACATCTGATGTGGAGAACCCACACATGAATGCTGTTAAAGTTAAACTACAGGTGATCAGTTTGCACAAGATCAATAAAAACTTCACTTGGATCTTGAGCGCATCCCATCTTTATAATAATAATAAAGCTGATGGAGGTTTCCGTGTGTATGCTGTCTTACAGGTGTGGCTAAAAAGGTCAAACTAAATTGTAGCTTTCATTGGTGAGATTAAAGGATGAGTTGACTTCAGAATGAACATGATAGTTTCCTCTCCTCCGTCTCATCCCAGATCTTCATGTCTTTCTTTCTTCAGTCGGAAAGATATTACGTTTTTAGAGGAAAACATTCCAGGATTTTTCTCCTCATAATGGCCTTCAATGGGAACCAACGGCTGAAGGTCCAAATCAATGAGGAAGAGCTTCAGAGACTCCCAGAGGGATAGTCTGATCCAGACAAACCATCACACATTTACTACACTAATACACATTTATACACTTTAACCTCAAACGCTTTTTCATGGTGTATGATGTCATCATGTCGGAAAGGTCACGTGACGCAGGTGGAAGAGCGACCCAGTGTTAAAACAAAGGTGCAAAGACTAAATCAAACGCCTTTACACAAATAAAGAATTAACAACGATGACGGACGATTTTAAAGATGGAGGAGAACATGAGATGAGTTTTTCGGCTCTTCCTCCTGCGTCACCTGACCTTTCCGACGTGATGATACGCCATGAAGAAGCATTTGAGGTTAAAGTATATACATGTTTATTACTGTAGTTCCCATTGAAGTGCATTATGAGGAGAAAAATCTTGGAATGTTTTCCTCAAAAAATGTAATTTCTTTCCGACTGAAGAAAGACATGAAGATCTGGGATGAGATGGAGGAGAGGAAACTCAGGACATGTTCATTCTGAAGTCAACTCATCCTTTAACAAAGATTAAGATTAGATTAAGATCACTAAAAAATGCATTTCTTCAGCTGCCGTTTGATTCTTTTAAAAACACTGAATTCACTTCATGAGGTCGAATGCATTATTGATGTACAGTAGATTTAGCTGCCAGTTCGTCATGATATCAGCGAGCTTGATGAAGATGATGATGATGAAGATAGCAGTGCTTTAGATCGATCGCATCCCAGTTTTCAGAACAATCTTCTCCTCCCCATCAGACGCTCCCAGTTCCTCCCACAGGAATATAATAACTGTGAGACTGCTCATGAAAGGCTCCACAGGACGAGTGAAGCGTCTTCAGTAGTGTTGCTGAGACTGAGGCCGGGTCTGTGTGGTCAGTAACCGCTGCTGGTGCTGGAGGAAGCTGATGACCTCTGGACTCCTGAGCAGAGACTGACACACACAGCAGACAATGGTGAGAATACAGTCCCCTCCAAAAGTATTGGAACAGTGAGGACTATTCCTTTATTTTTTCTGTAGACTGAAAACATTTGGGTTTGACATCAAAAAATGTATATGAGACAAAAGATCAACATTTCAGCTTTTATTTCCAGGTATTTACATCTGGATCTGATACACAACTTAGAAGATATAACCTTTTGTTTGAACCCACCCATTTCTCATGTGACCAAAAGTATTGGAACAGATTAACTTAAAATAGATTAAAGTGAATAAGACTTAATATTTAGCTGAAAATCCTTTGCTTGCAATAACTGCATCAAGCCTATGACCCATTGACTTCACCAAACGTTTGCATTCTTCTTTTGTAATGCTTTTCCAGGCTTCCACTGCAGCCTCTTTCAGTTGTTGTTTGTTTTGGGGGGTTACTCCCTTCAGTCTCTTTTTTTAGCAGGTAAAATGCATGCTCTATAGGGTTTAAGTCTGGAGATTGACTTGGCCAGTCTAAAACCTTCCACTTTTTGCCCCTGATGAACTCCTTTGTTGCTTTGGCACTGTGTTTTGGGTCATTATCTTGCTGCATGATGAAGGATCTCCCAGTCAGTTTGGTTGCATTTTTCTGTAAATTGGCAGACAAAATTCTTCTGTGAGTTCATTTTGCTGCTGCCATCATGTGTTACATCATCAATGAAGATCAATGAGCCCGTCCCAGAAGAAGCCATGCAAGCCCAAGCCATGACATTACCTCCACCGTGTTTCACAGATAAGCTTGTATGTTTGGGGTCATGAGCAGATCCTTTTTTTCTCCAAACTTTAGCCTTTCCATCACTTTGGTAGAGGTTCATCTTTGTCTCATCAGTCTATAAAACTTTGCCCCAGAATGTTTGAGACTTGTCTGTGTAGTTTTTGGCAAATTCCAGCCTGGCCTTCTTATTCTTCTTGCTAATGAGAGGTTTGCATCTTCTGGTGTAGCCTCTGTACTTTTGTTCATGAAGTCTTCTCCGGACAGTAGACTGTGATACCTTCACTCCTGCCCTCTTGAGGTTGTTGCTGATGTCACTAACAGTTGTTTTAGGGTCTTTCTTTACAGCTCTCACAATGTTTCTGTCGTCAACATGTCGTCTACCCATTCGAGGTCTGTTACTTAGTACACCAGTGGTTTCTTTCTTCTTCAGGATATTCCAAATGGTTGTACTTGCTATGGTCAATGTTTGTGCAATGGCTGATTGATTTTCCATCTTCTCTCAGCTTCACAATTGCTTGTTTTGCACCCATAGACAGCTCTCTGGTTTTCATGTTGGTTACACGTCTAACTATAAATGCAGTCTGCACAGGCAAAACCCAAATCTGAAACTGAGTGCAGTGCAGACATTTAGTGCTATTTATTGTTTGAATAATCAATGTAATAGGACACACCAGGGCAACAAAACACATGTCACATGTTCCAATACTTTTGGTCACATGAGAAATGGGTGGGTTCAAACAAAAGGTTATATCTTCTAAGTTGTGTATCAGATCCAGATGTAAATACCTGGAAATAAAAGCTGAAATGTTGATCTTTTGTCTCATATACATTTTTTGATGTCAAACCCAAATGTTTTCAGTCTACAGAAAAAATAAAGGAATAGTCCTCACTGTTCCAATACTTTTGGAGGGGACTGTATATACCAATCAGGATATTAGAAAATTATATATATATCACTTATATATACAAGGCTCGACATTAATCATGTTCATGCGCTTCTCCTTCGGACAGGTAAATCGGTCATTCAAAAAGTTAGATTTTTGTGCATGTGTGTGTGTTGTAAATATAACTTATTCTTAAACAATATTATCATCAGCTTCGGCATATTTTAAATCTGCATATTTGTGATATTTTTACCTTTTATAAAGGGCATTTTCCCCTAATCTTATTAAATATAGGGTATGCTTCTGGTTGTATATTATATTCTTAAATTTGATCTATACATTAAATTGGAATAAGACTATAGGGCTGTTAGCAATCAAATCAAATAATTTACACTGAAAATTACAACTGCATTAAATAATGTTATGAGATTTGTATTTTTGAATGAACAAAATAAATGTTGAAAAGTATATGAAACTAAAGCACCAGTAGGTGGCAGCAGGTGAGTCTTAATGAGTGAGTCATTGAGTCAAACGATTCATTCAAACAACTGATTCATTCAAGAATGAGGGAGTCGTTTACAAACAGGTCATTGAATCTTTAATTCAACCGATTGATTCAGACACTGAATCATTTAGTAACGAGCACACACACACACACACACACACACACACACACAGTTTCTGAGAGACTCGTTATGGTTCTGCTGTTTGGAACTTTGTTTAATTTTCCTTAGTAATAAAATAAAATATTTTTGCTTTCTTCTTGCGTCTTTGGGGAGAGTATTTTTTTCTGGAAATATTTTTTAATTTCAACTTTAAGTGTCAGGAGATACGTTGTTGGCGTTACTGTTAAAAATGCACTTCCAATAAAGTGTGTTGGCCAAACCGCTCGTCATTTCTGTGTTGAGGCGGCGGCGGCGTTGCCGGAAACTGCTGAATGTAACTAATAAAGTAACTTGTAATCTAATTTAGTTACTTTTAAAATCAAGTAATCTGTAAAGTAACTAAGTTACTTTTTAAAGGAGTAATCAGATTACTTTTTCAAAGTAAAGGCCTTTGCACACTGAGTCCGTAATTCACATGCAAAATTTACGCACGTCAAAAAATGAATTCGACCTCACGTTCTGTCAATCAGGCTTGCACACTGCCTCCGAAACTTTCGTCCATCAAAAAAAATTCAGAAAGAGTTCGAATTTCTGCTTTTCCGCATCCGTAAAAACGCATTTTGAGAGACGTTTTGACAACTCGGAGCCACCATACATATTATTCTAGCAAAATTACTACAAATATTATTATATCACAGCTATAATTATAGCACATCAAGTCTCTGTAGAGCGGTGTGTGCTTACATAACATTATGACCAGGTGAAGTGAATAACACTGATGATCTCTCCTGTTAGTGGGTGGGATATATTAGGCAGCAAGTGAACATTTAGTCCTCAGAGTTGATGTGTGTGAAGCAGGAGAAATGGGCAAGCGTAAGGATTTGAGCGAGTTTGGCCAGATTGTGACGGCTAGACGACTGGGTCAGAGCATCTCCAGAACTGCAGCTCTTGTGGGCTGTTCCCGGTCTGCAGTGGTCCGTATCTATCAAAAGTGCTCCAAGGAAGGACCAGTGGAGAACCGGCCACAGGGTCATGGGCGGCCAAGGCTCATTGATGACCGTGGGGAGCGAAGGCTGGCCCGTGGGGTCCGATCAAACAGACGAGCTACTGGAGCTCAAACTGCTCCAGAAGTTAATGCTGCTTCTGATAGAAAGCTGTCAGAATACACAGAGCAGCTCAGTTTGAGGCGTATGGGGCGGCACCAAAAGTGCAATATTAGGAATGTTATGCCTGATTGGTGTGTATATATAAATATAAGTTATTATCTCATATTTCATATAATATTAATTATTTTACATGACTACATGTACTCTGCATCATCTGCTCGCATGCCCTGTCACACACACACACACACACACACACACACACACACTAGCCCAGTAAGGTGTGTGTGAGTTCTCTCACCAGCCTCTTCTGGTTCAGCACCTGCTCGATGAGGGAGGGGCGAGCTGGTCTGTCTCCAATGGTACCCAGCCGTTGCTTAGTAACGGAAACAGGCCTCTCCTCCGAGCTCTCCTACATCACAGAGAACAGATGAAGCTCATGATGGAGCTGAAGGTGAAGTTAAACTGAGACTGAAGCTCATGATGGAGCTGAAGGTGAAGTTAAACTGAGACAAGCTCATGATGGAGCTGAAGGTGAAGTTAAACTGAGACTGAAGCTCATGATGGAGCTGAAGGTGAAGTTAAACTGAGACTGAAGCTCATGATGGAGCTGAAGGTGAAGTTAAAGTTCTTACGTCTAGTTTCCCCGACGACATGGCCTGGTCGCTTTTCTTCTTCTTATACTTGTCCTTGTACATCTTGTTCCGGTGTTTTTTGCACATCCACGGCTTCCTGGCCTTGGCCACCTGAGTCGTGGTCTCCGTGCAGCCGTCATAGATGCATGTTTTGGGCACGTTCTCGTTCTCTCCGGACGTGTCGTCGTCGTTGAGTTCCTCCGGGCTGCCCATGCCGTCCCTCGGGTCCGCCGCATCGCTCTCCTCGCCCGGGTCCTCCGCGTCGAACTGCCCCTGGGTCTCCTGGAGCTCCGGGGTCCGGGGAACGCTGTCGTTCATTCTGGCCGTTCAGAGTCCCGCACGGACGCACAGAACCATCAGCTAAAAAACACCGCGTTTTAAAAGGCAATAACCCAATAAATATAGTCCAGTGGCATTATAACGGAGGATTAGGAGCTTTGAAGCAGGTCACAACAAAAACAAAACAGTCATGGCCGCTGCCGACTTGCCTCTGTGTGTGTGTGTGTGTGTGTGTGTGCGTGCGCGAGACTGACTGTGTGTGTGTGTGTGTGTGTGTTTGTGGACCAACGGAAGTCTCGCCCTCTACCGGCACCGAAGTGCGATGCACATTCACCATTCACAGACACACCCAAAACACACACACACACACACACACACACACACACACACACACACAGTCCCTTAACCTACCCATCACAGGAAACACTCTGCATTTAATTAACGTTAACTTGGGTTTCTGAGTAAACAAAGTATGTGAATAGTAAAGATTGCTAGAGGTTTACAATTAAGTTGACACATAATTTAATATTTTCATTTTTATCTCTACATTTTGATAGCATGACATAATTTCATCTTTTTATGTCATAATTATGAATTTACTTAAGCATGTTTTGTGTCTTTTGTGCCAAACATGGGCTTTCATAGTTTTATTCTGTTCAGTTCTAAAAAATAAAAATAGCCAATATAACAATAAATATTTTGCTTTTAAAAAATAAAGACAAAGGGCATTTTTGAGCCATTTTCTGGTTCTCAAGCATTAGTGGATCCTGTAGTTCCTGTGAGCTGTGTGATCATAAAAATCACTGTAAGACCTTAAAGGCACAGTATGTAATTAAAGGCACAGTATGTAATTAAAGGCACAGTATGTAATTATTCAGAACAGGGGCGTGTCTTGACTCTTGAGTGGGCGGAGCTTATATTGTACTGCGAGTGCTTCTGCTTCTTCCACTCGTGTGTGTGTGTGTGTGTGTGTGTGTGTAACGCAGCGCTGTTTTATCCTCTCACACACATGTGAGTGTTAAAGTGATGTTATAACGCTACTCTGAGCCGCTTGTTGACACTGCGGTGAGCGAGATCATATCAGGCGGTAAAACACGGCACTCTGAGCGGTAAATCAACAACAGCAGATTTAAACAATAAGACTAACTGTGCTGAGCTGGAGAACAATCATTAGTTTCTGTTCATCAATGATCCAAACAGTGTCTAATAAAACACATCAGATATTAAAGCGGCGATAGTGTTGCCATGGTTACTGCGCAATAACACCGGATGATGATGTCACTGATAGGACACACACACACACACACACACACACACACACACACACACACACACACACACACACGGGCCGTGTCCTGGTTACAATCAATGATTTCTCTGGATTTAAACATTCCTGGAAACATTTGGGAGTCATAATGTATAGCACTGTTCCAGTAGCTATTGGATATTTTAATCCAGAAATCTTACATATTGTGCCTTTAAAGTACGCAATGTGAAGTTAGTTCTGAGAATAAGTCGGGTATTATTTTTATTTCTAATGCAATGATGTTTATTTGTAAGAGTGCCTGAAGTGTCGACATCGTTTACTGATCATTTTTGGTGTTCTGTAACTTTCTTGCGTGGTGAATTAAACACGTTTCTCACGCAGTTTATGAGCAAATCATATTTAATTCAAGGCTTGCAAGAGATGACGTGTTGTATTCTAAATATTACCCATTAAAGCATTTAATATTAATGTATGTAAGTGTAATCATATTTTCAGTTTAAAAAATGACAGCTTTTCTATTTACAGTTCATTATGTACATAATTAATCATACAAGTCATTAAGAGTTTTCCAGACTGGAAAGACGAGGCCTTACGACCATCATATCTAGACCAGAGGGAGTCACAGGTGACAGAATTATTTAATGCAAAACCTCAACATTGATAATAATGATAAATATTTAATGATCCAACAAAATCAGTGTGTGTGTGTGTGTGTGTGTGTGTGTGTGTGTGTGTGTGTGTGTGTGTGTGTGTGTGTGTGTGCGTGCGTGTGTGTGTGTGTGTGTGTGTGTGTGTGTGTGTGTCAGGACAGCGACGACACCGTTGAGGAGACGCTGCAGATCTCCATGTTGGTGAAGGAGCTGCCGGCCTCACTGCTGCATTCTGGGATTGAGGAGCTGGAGGAGATGATGTTCTTCAGCCTGTAGAGGGCGATGATGAGCAGACTGAGCAGGAAGAGCAGCAGGCTGAGGAAGATGGAGATGTAGATGGAGACACTGGCGGAGGCTGGAGATGAAGAAGAAGAAGAAGAAGAAGAGGAGCTGAAGCTCAGCACACTCTCACTGCTCGTACCGTTCCTCTCCTCCATCCCAGACATATCGGATGGAGCTGGATCTGTTGGGAAGATCATTATTAGTCTTATTATACACTCACCTAAAGATTATTAGGAACACCTGTTCAGTTTCTCATTAATGCACTTATCTAATCAGCCAATCACATGGCAGTTCTTCAGTGCATTAGGGGTGTGGTCCTGGTCAAGACAATCTCCTGAACTCCAAACTGAATGTCAGAATGGGAAAGAAAGGTGATTTAAGCCGTTTTGAGCGTGGCATGGTTGTTGGTGCCAGATGGGCCGGTCTGAGTATTTCACAATCTGCTCAGTTACTGGGATTTACACACACAACCATTTCTAGAGTTTACAAAGAATGGTGTGAGAAGGGAAGAGCATCCAGTCTGCAGCAGTCCTGTGGGAGAAAATGCCTTGTTGATGCTCGAGGTCAGAGGAGAATGGGCCGACTGATTCAAGCTGATAGAAGAGCAACTTTGACTGAAATAACCACTCGTTACAACCGAGGTCTGCAGCAAAGCATTTGTGAAGCCACAACACACACAACCTTGAGGCGGATGGGCTACACCAGGAGAAGACCCCACCGGGACCACTCACCTCCACTACACATAGGAAAAAGAGGCGACAATCTGCACAAGCTCACCAAAATTGGACAGTTGAAGACTGGAGAAATGTTGCCTGGTCTGATGAGTCTCGATTTCTGTTGAGACATTCAGATGGTAGAGGCAGAATTTGGCGTAAACAGAATGAGAACATGGATCCATCATGCCTTGTTCCCACTGTGCAGGCTGGTGGTGGTGGTGTAATGGTGTGGGGGATGTTTTCTTGGCACACTTTAGGCCCCTTAGTGCCAATTGGGCATCGTTTAAATGCCACGGCCTACCTGAGCATTGTTTCTGACCATGTCCATCCCTTTATGACCACCATGTCCCCATCCTCTGATGGCTACTTCCAGCAGGATAATGCACCATGTCACAAAGCTCCAATCATTTCAGATTGGTTTCTTGAACATGCCAATGAGTTGACTGAACTAAAATGGCCGCCACAGTCCCCAGATCTCAACCCAATAGAGCATCTTTGGGATGTGGTGGAACGGGAGCTTCGTGCCCTGGATGTGCATCCCACAAATCTCCATCAACTGCAAGATGCTCTCCTATCAATATGGGCCGACATTTCTAAAGAATGCTTTCAGCAGCTTGTTGATCAATGCCACGGAGAATTAAGGCAGTTCTGGAGGAGAAAGGGGTCAAACACAGCATTAGTGTGTGCTCCTAATAATCCTTTAGGGGAGTGTGTTTCTCACTTAATTTGGCATTTTGTAATTGATGTATGATTGGGATCTTACAGAAGATATTTATTGTATCACGGGATATTTTTCATTTAAACTCGTTCCCGGCCAAACAGAATTTTCCGGGTTTCTGTGTTTCCAATGTTAGACGCTAGAGGGCGCTATTGCACATCTTATAAATAGTTAGTTAAAGGGTTAGTTCAGCCAGAAATGAACTGTCTGTCATTAACTCCTCTCCCTAATGTCGCTCCACACCCGTCAGACCTCCGCTCATCTTCACACACAGTTTAAGATATTTTATATTTAGTCCGAGAGCGTATGCAAGTGTATGCACACTATACTGTCCATGTCCAGAAAGGGAATAAAAACATCATCACAGTAGTCCATATGAGACATCAGTGGGTTAATTAGAGTCTCTTGAAGCATCCAAAATACATTTGGGTCCAAAAATAACAAAAACTACGACTTTATTCAGCATTGGCTTCTCTTCCGCGTTTGTGTTCAATCCTCAAATAAAGATTCGAACGGTTATGAATCAGTGAATCGATTCATGATTCGGATCGCGTGTCAAACGGCTGAAGTCACGAGACATCGGCGATCTGAATCATTGATCAATACGGGTATCAGTGCAACACTAATCTGGGGTCAGTATTTCACAAACATGTGGTTTTCTCAGCTTTATGTTCTTATGTTCAGCGTTGTTTTTTTTTGTTTTTTTTTATTCAAGTGTTGATTTAAAAAAAAGAATCCATGAAACTAAAATGTTTTGTGTGTGTTTAAAAGAAGAGGGTCAGCTCTTTATTTTGCATGCTCAGATATTCATAAAACAAAATATTCTATGGGCTATTACATTTTTGTGAAAATGGTCAAATACTCTGGCGGTGGCTGGCAACTTTTGTTTAAATCCTGGCTCAGATTCTTCAAAGTTAATGGAGATTCTGAGCTGCTCCTGCTCTTCTGCGATTAATGCGACCAATCGTGATCTTGACAGTCCCAGTATTATTACAGTAATATCTCACAGCCTCTAAACAATATTTTCAAGACTTTATCCTTAATTCCTCTTTATGTTGAGCCACTAGAGTTCACTGTTTCCTTTTCTGACCTCTGTCTTTGATGAAATTAGAATTTTTACTGTTCAACAACAACAACAACAACCAGAACACTTAAATACTTCAGATTGAATGTGAAGAGGATGATAATCACATCTAATTATGCTTTTTGTATCCAGGCAACCCTCATATCAGTGGGCTCATGCGCTGGCGGTCCATTAGGACTTCAGGCGGTCACACGGGGCACACAGAAGGTCAGACACACACACACACACACACACACACACACACACACACACACACACACACACACACACACACACACACACACACACACACACACACACTCATGAATAAAAGATTGAAAGGTGCCAGAGCTGTGAAATGTCACAGAGTGT
>NC_090194.1:465000-530000 GCF_024679245.1 Pseudorasbora parva
GTTTATTCACTGCGAAGGGTGAGAGTGTTGTCCTGAGGAATGTCCCGCTGGATTTAGATGAGAGTTTTTCCCGCTGTAGAGAGTCTTTGACCATTAAACCTGAGATCATTTTTTACAGTAACACATTTGCCAGTGCTTTAAACTTGTTTTATGTTCACCAGAGGGGCGTTTTGTGTGTTTAACATTGATGCGAGTGTCATGAAGTGTGCCGGGACGGAGTTAGAGGACACGTTCTGCTTTTAGGCGTTTAATGGCGGCGTTCCACCGCAGCCCGGATGCCCAGGGGCATTGTGGGTACTCTTCCGGAGTCCTCTGGGTCTTTGTAATTGCTCCAGCTAATGCCGGCGCCGAGGCTCATGAGTGAACGCTGCTGGATTTCGATAAGGATGTTTTTTCCTCTAATCCATAAACTGTAAAAATGGCAGAATGTTTGTTATTCCCGGGATGGCGTGATTCAGCCCAGCTTTGGGTCCTCTGTTCCCGTGTTTGATCTGAGTTAACTTCAGGAGGAAAGGGATGGACTGATAACGAATGCGCTCGCTCCGGGTCTGCTGGTTTAATGTCGGAAGAGCCTCGTGTCAGTCAGGATTATCCGGAATTCTCCAGGCACTTTGGGAAGGGTTACGCAGCGGAGCATGTCGGCTCCTTCTGTTCCTGTGTTCAGCTGAGATGATGCTCTTTGCATGTTAATCCCACTCTCTGAGGACTCCTGGTGCTCTGACAGAGGACGGACATACAGAAATATACATTCATACACAGAGATATGAGCAAAAACAACTAAAATAGCTATTCTATAATAATATAAATAGCAGAATAATAATTATTATACGTTGCAGCTGAATTGAGATTAGTGTAATAAATGTAAGATCAGAGATAACATTCCTAATGTTGTGCGGACCCGACTCTGATGGACTCCACTAGAAGGTGTGCTGTGGTATCTGGCACCAAGATGTTAGCAGCAGATCCTTTAAGTCCTGTAAGTTGCAAGGTGAGTCCTCCATAGATCGGACTTGTTTGTTCGGCTCATCCCACAGATCTTTCCCATAGTGCATCCTGGGGCCATGTGTTCCTCAGGTAAGCCACACACACACACACACACACACACCCGGCCATCCACGTGATGTAAAAGAACACGTGATTCCTCAGACCAGGCCACCTTCTTCCATTGCTCCGTGGTCCAGTTCTGATGCTCACGTGCCACTGTTGGTGCTTTCGGCGGGGTCAGGGGTCAGAGGTCACCCTGACTGGTCCATACGCCTCAAACTGAGCTGCTCTGTGTATTCTGACAGCTTTCTATCAGAACCAGCATTAACTTCTGGAGCAGTTTGAGCTCCAGTAGCTCGTCTGTTTGATCGGACCCCACGGGCCAGCCTTCGCTCCCCACGGTCATCAATGAGCCTTGGCCGCCCATGACCCTGTGGCCTTGGAGCACTTTTAAAAAAAATGAGGTTTAGGAAAGAAAGAAAGAAAGAAAGAAAGAAGGGAGGGAGGATGATTGACAGATGTCTTGAAGAAAAGTCTTGAGCCACAACCATAAAAGACCTGGGAACAGTCTCTCTGTAGATCTCTATATAAAACAAATGTTTATTTAATCACTCATTTGTTTAACTAACGCAGCTCCAGCAGTTCAGCAGGAACAGGTTAAACTCGTCACATCTGCAGACGTTTGTCAGCACACGGGGGAATGTGGCCTTGGCATCACCACTTCAGCACATCTCTGAGAACTGGAAGAGTTTGGCTTTAACTCGGCTGCTGGTCAGATGCAATACTGCACGATAATAAAAGGGCAGAGACCCAGTGCCGTCTGCCGCACACACACACACACACACCACACACACACACACACACACACACACACACACACACACACACACACACACACACACACACACACACACACACACACACACACACCACTCTCTCTCTCTCTCTCTCTCTCTCTCTCATACACACAACACACACACACACACACACACACACACACACACACACACACACACACACACACACACACACACACACACACACACACACACACACACACACACACCACTCTCTCTCTCTCTCTCTCTCTCTCTCTCTCTCATACACACAACACACACACACACACACACACACACACACACACACACACACACACACACACACACACACACACACACACACACACACACACACACACACACACACACACACACACACACACACCACTCTCTCTCTCTCTCTCTCTCTCTCTCTCTCTCATACACACAACACACACACACACACACACACACACACACACACACACACACACACACACACACACACCACTCTCTCTCTCTCTCTCTCTCTCTCTCTCTCTCTCTCTCTCTCTCATACACACAACACACACACACACACACACACACACACACACACACACACACACACACACACACACCACTCTCTCTCTCTCTCTCTCTCTCTCTCTCTCTCTCTCTCTCTCTCTCTCTCTCTCTCTCTCTCTCTCTCTCTCATACACACAACACACACACACACACACACACACACACACGCAATACTTCATCCACGTCACATGCTATATTCCCTCTTGCCAGACACCGTGGAAAGAACCTTCTTGTATGGCGTATCCAACCTTGGATGGACAATCAGTTGTCACATTTTCAAAACTCTAAACACAATTAGCACAGCATCAGTCTTTTGTGGCCATACCTTTCACACATTTCATGTCGTTTTCACACAATATGCAGTTAGTGAACACATTTCCACAATGCTTATATTTTCTTAACAGACAAGCTTTACCTCCCAACAAAATGATGGATTGTTTTTGTTGTATTTGCGAATGCTAACACACAACATCCCACAATAGTAAAAACAATATTCCAAACCTTAGATACAGTATAAAAACCCTTGCTTCTGCAATGATATCAGTTCAAAAATAATATATCTCAGCTGATAATAATTCCATTCTCAATTGACATGTCAATAAGGTCATACAGTGATGCATATGTAGAATATTTTGTCCCTCTAAAGAAAACAACGTCTTCCACCCTCTGGGAGAAGAGGAAAGCTCCTCAATAATGATCAAGAGCATGCCACATGGTTCTTGAAAATAATGCAATAAAACCGCAAGATATTCAAACTAGAATTGTGGAGGACCATGAGATTTTTGACAATATCGATAGCATTAGCCTCACAACCATTACGCGGGCATTGTCCAAACACTGAGTGCGAATGAAGCAGCTCTACACTGTTCCCTTTGAGAGGAACAGTGAGAGAGTCAAGGAGCCCTACCTTTCCTCAACCCCATAGAGGAGATCTTTTGTGCATGGAGATGGAAGGTTTATGACCATCAGCCACATGACCAGATGTCCCTCCTTGAAGCCATGGATGCTGGCTGCAGGGACATCACAGTTTGTAATTGCTAAGGGTGGATCCGACATACCAAGTGGTCTTATCCCAGGTGCATCGACTTGGATAATATCAGATGTGATGTTGATGAAAACATGTGGCCTAACCCTGAAGATCGCAGAGATTAGATACAGTAATTTTGTGCTTATTTTTTTCTTTGTTCAAAATGTTCTTGTGTGTTAATTTTGTTCACTGCAAGCAATACTGTAAAACTTTTTTCTGTTCTATCATACGTTGTATCTACTTTATCTCCTGTAGTAAATAGTAAAGAAAAAAAAACTGATTTGTTTTTTACTAGAATGCTTTTGAATGTGAACATTACTGTACATGTGGACATACAGTTCCCAACCAAGATATTTAGTGCAAAACGGAGGATTGCATGTTTTGCATGCAAATACCTGTAAAATTGAAACATAAAAGTCTATGCAGTCTTTGTAATGTTAACAATAGCCAGAATTTTGAAACCTGGTATACTTTAATTGACTGCATGTACCTTGTGAAGTGAAAACAAGTGTTATTCTTTGACAGAATAATTCCATTTTGAGTCCGATTTCCAGTGTTTTGGTAAAGTTAGTGTGTGCAGAGAAAGATGTGTTCTGTTTTGAAATGAAGAGTTAGTATATATTTAACAAAATGTGTTATTGAGAATAAAATTATCCATTTGGCCAATTGTGTTTTGTAGGTGTAAGTCTGTGTTAAGAGTTTAGAGAAATTATTTGATGTATGGGTAAGTGCTTGTTAGCGACTGAAAAAAACTGTAATGAAATTGAAAACTGAGTAAAAGGCCAAAAAATAGTGTATGGTTTTGCAGATTTAGTGTGTGGATCTGGTGTTTGAGTGTCAGGTTTTAAAAATTGTGTGACAAGTAACAATTTTGTGTGTAAGCAGTTGAAAAAAACTGTAACAACAAGCAATCATAACTTTAGTAGTGGCCTATAAATAGGCCAAAGGTCAAGTAATAGCTTTTGGACAATGGATGCAAACAATGCAGACAGAGTAAGAGGAGTTGTGGAGACACTGATGCTGCCTCCATCCAAGGTTGGATACGCCAGACAAGAAGGTTCTTTCCACGGTGTCTGGCAAGAGGGAATATAGCATGTGACGTGGATGAAGTATTGTGGCCGGACCCAGCCCGGAGGAGAGATGGAGCCTAGATACACCCAACCATCTCCACATGCAAGCACACACATTATGTTTGGTCACTACATGCTACAACACTACATATTTTTGAAGGGTTTTTTTTCTTTTCAAACTGTGTACACTAATACTACATTTACAACCACAAAGAGCAAAACAAATAAAAACATAAATAAAAAGTTTGGCTTTAATTTTGCTTTTGTTTTTACTTTATATATTCAACAGCTCTCTCCCAATTACATTCGTTCATGTACATGTGAGCTTTTAAAAGAAGAGCTTTAGGTTTTGAATAACAGTGTGTATATGACATAATCAAAAATATAACATTATGGTAAAGGTGTTTACAACGTAAGACAAATGTTTGCTTTTGAAATATGTTTGTGATATTTTGACTGTGTTGTTTCATTTTGAAAGAGATGTGAGGCATTTTGCATCTTGTGTGTGGAATTCTTGAATTTGTGTGTTAAGTTTTGAAAAAAAGAGGAAACCTTTGGAAAATGTAAGCAGTTGAAAAAAACTGTAATTGAATACAATATATATTTTATTTTGCATAATTTACAATCAAGTCAAATTTAGCAAAAATGGCATTTTTATTGTGTGTATTTAGATAAAATACGAGAGCAAAAATGACCATGTCATAAAGTTATCACACATAATTGTTCCTGTTATGGAATCGTTCATTATATCGTTCAGAAACACGTGTGTGTGTAAAAGTGTTCATGTTTATTATCGATCCGGTGTCGGTTTCCATGGTCACGCGGTCACGTGACGAACCCAGAACAAGATGCGCGTTTATTAGCGACACCTGTGAAGAGCAGCAGATTTGAGTGTTTTAATCACCTGTGTGTGTGTGTGGGTCACGGACACGCGCGTATAAAGGGCTCGGAGAGACAGGCGCATTCACACACTTGAGCCGCGCGTTCACAGGTTAGTGTCGGATAGTTTAATGGTTTATACTGATGTTTATGATTTGCAGTGATGTTGAATGCAATGTCTCCAGAGATAAAGATGGCGTCCCGCAGCTTCGCTCCTCTCTCCGGTCTCCAGGAGAATATTTTGGGAAGAGCCGGTGTCCTGCGCGTGCACAAGCCCGGAGAGAGAGCCGTGCTCGCGCCTCTGACCGAGTATGACCAGAACTACCGAGTGTGTGACCAGGTCGGTGTCAGGACTCACACACTCACACATGCTCGCTCACAGACTCCCTTTCTCACACTGACACACTCACACACTTGCTAGCATACTCATACACATACTCACATACACTCACTCTTAAACACACTTACATGCTTCATTACAGACTCCAGGGGCGTAGCCATCTTTTCAGAAGTGAGGGGTGTCGGTACACGATCCGTTCCACCTGCACGATCCGTTCTACGCATGCGCATAATTACGTAGTAGAAAACGTCACGGTTTTCCTACACTATCGGTACAAATGAAACACTTGACGGCAAGGCGGCACAATTTGCGTCATATTTGTGTTACATTTAACAGCATGTCTATTTTGATGCTTTTAAATGTAACACAAAATAAATAGCAAAGGACGTGAGTCGTTACATGAACGTATGATCAACCGTCAAAGACGGTTTGTGCCGTTTTTTAAAATTAATATCTGCTAATAGTTAACCTTTAAATTGAGTAATTTTGTATTAGTATGGATCTATATAGGATATCTATATAATCTAAATGAGGAAAATAATCCCTTCAATGTTGTTTACAGAAGACAAGGGACATAATACCCTACCGCATCTGGTGATATAGACTAGTTTATGTGAATATTAAACAGCAAAAAAAAAAATATTTATGCTACGAATCCTGAGTGTCCTCCTGACTCCTGTGTGTGTGGGTATGAATGGCGCTGATCCGCAGTTTACCTCAAACCCATAGGCCTACAAAGAATTGAGCTTGACAGTCGTGTGATTCCATCTCATACGAGGACATAAAGGCATATCCGTCATCTCCAGAGCCACTCTGAGAGTCACTTCATCTGCGTTTCACCGTTTCATTTGAGAAAAACCACCGTCATATCATAATCACGCAGAAACTAAGAGGTATATTCACGGCAACTCGTCAAAATTAAAGCTCGGTTTTACTTGAGAAATATATCACTGTTGTACTGTAGAATTTGTGGTAAATTTAATAGAAACTAAATTAAAATGAAAACAATAATAATATTGTTGTTTTATGAATTAATTAAGTGTAAATGAAAAAAAAAAAAGTGTACATTTTATGTGTAAATGACTTGAAAGAAGCATTTGTTCACACAGAAGTTTTATTTATGAGTACAAATACACACACACACACACACACACACACATACATATGTCTCTCTCCCTCCGTCTCCCACACACACACTCTCTCCCTCTCACGCAGAGTGTGGGGTGCACAGTCACCCAGATACACCCACACTAACAAAATGTATATGGGTGACTGTGCACCCCAACTCCAGCATTTACTCTCAGGTTGAGGGTGTCTTTGCAAATTATCATGAATGTTTCCATGTCCTGGAGGTTTTCAAAAATAAACGTAAAAGGCTCCATGGCATCACAGTTCATCAACTCCAGCTCCCTCCATGCTTTCCTTCGTTCATCATGATCCATGGACATGTATTTTGGTTCTTGCACCTGGCCAGTGAAAAGCCCAACACTGTTCCTCACAATGAATTCTGCCTGGTACATATGTTTCAATGTGAGGGGCAGCTCCTCCACTTCTACTTGTTCCTCCTATGACAAAGTAAAATACCATTAATACAACATAAGATGTTTTGGGTCTTTCAAAAGGGGCCTTAAGACATATTTTCAGCATAAATTAAATAGTTATTATTAGTTATGGTTTTTTTATGCTTTTATATTGTATTTTCATTAGGCTATTAATTGCGAACCTTTGTACTGTTTTTATTTGTAAGCCACTTTGGACAAAAGCATCTTCTAGCTCAAATAAACCATAACATGCACAAAGTAAATACAGGTAGGTCTCACAAAATTTGAATATTGTGTAAGTTTCAATAATTCAAATTTACAACGTGAATCTCATACGTTATGTAAATTCATTAGACACTATGTGAAATATTTATATTATGCATGTTCATTTTGATTACTACAGCTTATATCTAAAGAAAACCCCAAATTCAGTATCTCACAAAATTAGAATAGCACATACAACCAAAAATAAACAAAAATTTAATTACAGAAATTAGGACGTTTTCCCTGAACTCTGTCAACACGACTCACTGTCAATTAATCGGCAGCAGTCTGCCTTTATCCAGAAACAGCTCAGATAACGTGACAGTAGTGTATAAAACTGTTACAGTCACCGACATAATATTTCTGTCTTCATCACAGCACAGAATAACAAAATACGTCCATAAGAACCTATTTATTATTTAACGTCCGTAAATTAAAACAGTGGACAGTATATTAGTTCATCATTTGTGTTCTGCATTGGGCTATGTGTAAATAATACGAAAATAAAAACTGCATGTAGGAGTGAAGAGGTTTGCTCCAGTCATGTAAACATTTTACTGCGATTAACTCTTTACTCTGATCATTGGAAAAAAGCGCATTATTGGTGTACATTAGGGATGTCAACGATTAATCGATGATCGATTAATTGTCGATAAGACATTTGATCGATAATACTTATCGATCATCGATTAAGCAGGGTCATGCGCGTGCGTGCTGCTCAACCGCAAAACGGGAGGAAAAATGATGCGAGCGTGCCCCAGTTCTATTTGGGACCATTTTACAGCTGGAGTTACTCCTTCATCATGACTGCAAGTTTGCATGTGCAGTCGCAGCCTTTTGTTTTGTGCAAATGTAAGTTGTAATATTGTGTTTATATTGTGCAGGCCTATCTATAGCTGATTTATCTCATAAGGATGCATTTGGTTAATCATTAACGTTAGAGGCGGTAGTTAAAGCATGGTGGTGATCAGCTTCAGCTCTAACAGCAATGCACAGCTAATAATGACTATTATTGGGACTGTCATATTACACAACATTAATGAGAACACTAGTGTAATAAAACATTGTGATTGTTAATTATTTGGGTTTATTTGCCGTGTGTTTCATTGCATTGATCCAGGAAGAGCACATGCACAACATGAGTCACGCATTCTGACTCGCGCATGTAACTTAGTTCAAGTGCACTTGTGCATTCGCATCAGATTGTGCTGAAGTAATTTGAAATATTACATTTATTTTGTAACGTTATATATGTGATGAATCAGGATGCGTTTCTTTTAGTGAAATAAAACGCACTAGCAAGTGGCTTCAGTCAGTGATGGCTACCGGTTTTCATTCAGTGCTTCTGCTTTAGCGCATACAGAGCAATGCATAATAACTATGATTGGGACTATCATATTATATACCAGAAATGAGAACACTATTTTAATAAATGGTTGTAAAGTCATTGGGTTAAGGTGCCGTGTTAAGAGCGTTCTAGGAGGAGCGTGTGTACGCGTCTCCCATTCTGAATATGAATATCAGCAACTCAATTCAAGTTCACTTGTGCATTCGCAAAATTTTGTGTAGATATAATTTGTAATATTTTAACTTTATATAAATCTGATTAATCTCATATAGGAAGCTTAGTTAAATAATGCGCTAACAAAGAGATTCAGTGCCTTACCTTGCCTAACTTACCGGTGTTAATTCAGCGCATCCGCTTCAGCTCGCGCAGTTCAAACAGCAACGCACGACTAATAATAACTATGATTGGGACTGTCACATTACATAACATTAATAAAAACAATATTTTAATAAATCGTTTTGAATTAATTGGGTTGAGGTGACGCTTCAGCACGTTGTTCTTGGAAGTGCGTCCACACATTCTGAATAACAGATCTGAGGCGGGGTTCGTGTTGTATTACAGGTTATATTTGGTTATTAAATAAGTAATTTAATTAAATTATAAATCCATTTGACTGTTTGTTACGATCTTCTATTTTTGAATATATCACATGATGTAGCATTTTGTATACATCTATATAATGTATCCGTTTCAAGTTTTACATTTAATTCAGTAATTCACACACTTTTCCAAAATATTCTAATTTTTGGAGACCTACCTATATAGAATGCATACGTGGAAATGGTTGTCTGGTTAGTTTGGCCATACCTTGACTATTTGGGGTCGATAAAGGCTGTAAATAGGTGGTAGGGTGCCTGCCATCAGTTGTTCTGCCTCCTCTGTCCAGAAGGCAAAGCGCTGCCCTAAGTTCTGCCCATGCCTATTTAAAAGTATGGTACTGTTAATGCAGCACAATTGTAAAGCAGACATTGCAAGCAATGTTTTAGTGCTTGAAATGTGTCCTACCTTGCGATCGAGAATTTCTCCAGGATCTGGAGACACCACCACTTCCGAATAGATGGTATGTCAGTCTGTAATATACATGTAATATTGGAGTCTTGCATTGTTTGTTTTTTAACATTCTTGGATACATACATTACATGAACTACAACTTACATCCAAAAAGTGAAACATGGCACCAGTACAGATGCAGAGGGCATACTGTTAAAGAGAAAAATAATGACTTTCTGTGATAGACAAACAATGTTTTTACAAAATGAATGCACTTTTTGTAACACATCACTTGAAGATATTAAACATTTATTTTTTGTATTGCCCTTTTTCTATTTCATTTTGGACTGACTTTAAAATAGATATTCCTAAAATTACTATTCCGCCCATTACTCCTAGCTGCTGCTACCCGTCTCCACTCACTTACCTCTTAACTTATAGCAAAAATTTTAGCCATGCGTGAGACCTTCTTCTTCAACGCTGCATCCACTAGCCCGTAAACCAAATATCGCTGAACGGCATCGTAAAGGGCAAACTTCTCTGTTTTTCCTCTGGAACTCCATTTTCATTCTATAAGAAAATTTTTTTTTTTTCTGTCAGAAACCCTTCTCTGACACCAAATCCTGTCAGAAAATATTACATGCTACTGTCATTTCTTCACAACTTTATAAAAATCATGTATGCAATATGAAATAAGGTGAACAATTACTTTAAAAAAAACAAATTTCTGTCAGAAACCCTTCTCTGACACCAAATCCTGTCAGAAAATATTACATGCTACTGTCATTTCTTCACAACTTTATAAAAATCATGTATGCAATATGAAATAAGGTGAACAATTACTTTAAAAAAACAAATTTCTGTCAGAAACCCTTCTCTGACACCAAATCCTGTCAGAAAATATTACATGCTACTGTCATTCCTTCACAACTTTATAAAATCATGTAATCAATGTAACCTCTGTTGTCAGTGTCATCTAGGCCTTATCACTTTATTTTTATTAGATTTCTTTTTTAGTCGTGAAGTTAGTTATAATATTTAAACAGTTTGTGCAAAAATAAAAAGTTACTCACCTCTGGAAATAGGCTTACTTTGTTGCCGAGTTGTTGCTGAGTGGATGATTTGCGGGGGGCAGTGGTATTAAACTTGACAGCAGTCCAATCAGCCAATATCTCCAAGGCACATGATGACAAGATGGTAACCTCTGGCCAATGATTTTATGATTTTCAATGATTTGACCCCAAACCCTCCCACCGAGCTCATACTCATACATGCTCCACTCGCCCATAGTCATACTTTGTAATTAACAACAATAATAATAAACATTAAAAAAAAAAAAAAATCGCCCATAGTCTGCAGCCAGACGCTTCTCTTTTCTTTTGCTGTGAGTGAATGAAAGTCTCGTGGTATAAATATGCGCATGCGTGGAACAGATCGTGCAGTGTCGTAAATCGTTGCAAAACAGTATTTTCATTTGCGCATGCGCATTTTCTAAAGAGTCTACTACGCATGCGTAGAACGGATCGTGCAGGTGGAACGGATCGTGTACCATTTTTTTTTCTTTTTTTTTGGACCAATATAATTTATCGCATCTCTTGCTTTTAATTGGGCAAGATATCAAATACAATGGTGAACAATAACCAATAATTAATATCTATAATATTATTCTCCTATTCTCCTATTTTTTTTTGCCAATTTTATGATTGGTTTATATACTACAAACACTTCTGCATTAAGACTCCATAGATTTTATGCAATGTAAAAAAATATATACATATTCTGATGTAACTCATCTGTTCTCTATGTGAAGATATCGTAAAATGTAATTTATTCCTGTGATCAAAGCTGAATTTATCATCATTACTCCAGTCTTCAGTGATCCTTCACTAATCATTCCCATATGAGGGTCTGATCATCAACACACATTTAGGATTATTATCAGTTGTGCTGCTCATGGTGATGCTTAATTTTCTAAACATCTGTGGTAAAATTTAAAAAGAGAGAAATTAATACTTTTATTGATCAGACATGCATTAAATTGATCACAAGGGATATTTTTAATATTACAAATTAGATAATTGATTTAATAAATGCAAATAAATGCTGTCCATTGAACTTTCTATTCATTAAAGAATCCTGAAAAATAACATGTAGGCTATCATGGTTTCCACAACATTTTGGGAACTGTTTTCATCACAGATAATAATCATAAATGTTTCTTGATTATGAAATCCTCATCTGAGAATGAGTAGTGAAGGATCATGTGACACTGAAGACTGGAGTAATGATGATAAATTCAGCTTTGATCACAGGAATACATTACTATATATTCACATAGGGAAAAAAGCGGTTTTAATTTGTAATAATGTTCAAAATATTACTGTTTTAACTATTTTCGATTACATAAATGCAGCCGTGGTGAGCAGAATACTAAACATTAAAAAAGCTGCATTATTCATATGATACTTTATTGTCAATAAATAGCCTACATTGAGATGACTTAAAAAAACACACATAAAGCATATATTGTCGCACTCGTCTGATTGTCGTCGTCACGTTTAATCTCATAACGATTGTTTTCCTTCAGCAGCTTGACAGGGTATTACGAATCCACTTTTTGACTTTCTGTGAGTGCCCTCCTCATATTAAGATTCGGAAAAAATTACAGGTCATGCATAGATAATTTTTTGTCTCTGAGTTTAAATCTTGATGTATTCACATTGGTTTCTATGTAAATACACTTGCCCCTGACCTCAAGAAGCGCGCTACAAACCGAGTTTAGAGAAGGCTGTCGTTAGCGTTCCTGTTAACTTGTCCGTCCCCGCACAGGGTAACACCGGTTCGAATCCCGCTCGGAGCGGATCGGTGAGTCCCAGTAAAAGTGCGGGGGACGAAAATACATTTTATTAAAAGTGAGGGGGACACGTCCCCCGCGTCCCCCGCGTAATCTACGCCCATGACAGACTCACACTTATTCTCACACTCGTTCACTCACTCACGCTCTCATACATACACACTCACTCTAACACCCACCCACACATGCTCTTTTACAGACTCTCACTTTCTTGCTCCCACAACTAATCAGTCACACACAAACACACACACACACACACTTCCACATGCTGGCACAACCCTACATGTGCTCGCGCTTTCTCAAACTCACACTTTCACTTTAATACTTTAGCAGATGCTTTTATCCAAAAGTGAGTGACTGTGCTTTCCTAAAGGTGTCCTCCAAACTTGAGCCGGCTCTTCATGACATCAGCAGGACCGCTGCATGTGCTGATCATGTGACTGAGCTGGAGCTGCGGTCAGCCAATCGGTCCTCAGAACTGCGGTCAGCCAATCGGTCCTCAGAACTGCGGTCAGCCAATCGGTCCTCAGAACTGCGGTCAGCCAATCCTTCCTCATTCCTGCTGCCCTCAGAGCTGCAGCTGCTGGATGATGCGGTGCAGGATCTCTGCTCAGGTACTGCTCTAATGATGGGTTCAATCTGTGACTGTTGCCCGGATCCGGCCCATGTTTGGGAGAGCTCGTGTTAAATCTGTGACTGTTGCCCGGATCCGGCACATGTTAGGGAGAGCTCGTGTTAAATCTGTGACTGTTGCCCGGATCCGGCCCATGTTTGGGAGAGCTCGTGTTAAATCTGTGACTGTTCCCCGGATCCGGCCCATGTTAGGGAGAGCTCGTGTTAAATCTGTGACTGTTGCCCGGATCCGGCCCATGTTAGGGAGAGCTCGTGTTAAATCTGTGACTGTTCCCCGGATCCGGCCCATGTTAGGGAGAGCTCGTGTTAAATCTGTGACTGTTCCCCGGATCCGGCCCATGTTAGGGAGAGCTCGTGTTAAATCTGTGACTGTTCCCCGGATCCGGCCCATGTTAGGGAGAGCTCGTGTTAAATCTGTGACTGTTGCCCGGATCCGGCCCATGTTAGGGAGAGCTCGTGTTAAATCTGTGACTGTTGCCCGGATCCGGCCCATGTTAGGGAGAGCTCGTGTTAAATCTGTGACTGTTCCCCGGATCCGGCACATGTTCGGTAGAGCTCGTGTTAAATCTGTGACTGTTCCCCGGATCCGGCCCATGTTCGGTAGAGCTCGGGTTAAATCTGTGACTGTTCCCCGGATCCGGCACATGTTCGGTAGAGCTCGGGTTAAATCTGTGACTGTTCCCCGGATCCGGCACATGTTCGGTAGAGCTCGGGTTAAATCTGTGACTGTTCCCCGGATCCGGCACATGTTCGGTAGAGCTCGTGTTAAATCTGTGACTGTTCCCCGGATCCGGCCCATGTTTGGGAGCGCTCGTGGAAAATCTGTGACTGATGACCTTTTCCACCAGATTGAACCGTGTATTAGTTCAGAGCCCGTTAGTTTGACGGACAAGCCTTTTAAGAACCGTTTTTTCCACATGCTGAGAGCCACAACAGAGCCAGGTCTCGCGTCACGGTATAAGTCATCTTTGCTGGGAAACGCACACCCCAGGCTCGTTCAAGATGCATCATTGCGCAGACTGATCTGCGCATGATATCAAAATGCCACACGAGCGCTTCCAAAGCATAAAGAGTCATTTGCTCTCGCTGTTACTTTGATATCATACGGCGGTCGGGCCGGTGATTACAAACGAGCAGCCGCTATTAGCTGCTGTTTTAAGAAGGTGGCTCTCCAGTGTGTTCATCTTGCTGACCCTGCCCCCAGCGCCTGACGTAAGTGGTTCTTCGAGACCAGCAATGTTTTGGTGCTACTTAAGCACTCTTCCTGGCTCAGAGCTGGTGCTTTGGCTGTGGAAGCTCAAAGAACTGATTTGAAGCTAGGCTCTGGCTCCGGACCAGCACTGCCTTGGTGGAAAAGGGGTATGCGAGAACAGGCAGGGCTCCAGACTGCCACCAAATGATAGTTTATTACATCCCGAGCATAATCCGGCCCAGATCTGGCACACTGCCTCCAGATGTGGGCCGACTCCCTTGTTGCCCAAGTGTCTTAATCACAGCTATAACATTTTGTGTATCACGGAATATTTATAGCATCAGACCCGCTGGATAAATGGACTAAACCTGTACTTCTGAATATTTAGGCTCTTGCATGGATGCGTCCATGTGCTCTCTGCTGGAGGAGGCGGCTTCCCCTCAGGATGTGCTGTGTGTTCCGGAGTACGCCGAGGACATCCACAGATACCTGCGGGAATGCGAGGTCCGTACGAGCATCGTCAAGTCAGCTTGATTCATTTAGCGCTTACAATGAAAGTTTATTTGGTTCAGGGCTAGACTGGGGCTAAAATTTGGCCCTGGCAAACCCGCCTTGGCCCATGAGTTCCCAGTGAATGTTTTTGCTGTGGTTAGGTGCTTAAATTGTCCATACCTTCCTCATCCCGTCCTTATCTTCCCTGTGTCCCTCCATACCTTCCTCATCCCGTCCTTATCTTCCTTGTGTCCCTCCATACCTTCCTCATCCCGTCCTTATCTTCCCTGTGTCCCTCCATACCTTCCTCATCCCGTCCTTATCTTCCCTGTGTCCCTCCATACCTTCCTCATCCTGTCCTTATCTTCCCTGTGTCCCTCCATACTTTCCTCATCCTGTCCTTATCTTCCCTGTGTCCGTCCATACCTTCCTCATCCCGTCCTTATCTTCCCTGTGTCCCTCCATACTTTCCTCATCCTGTCCTTATCTTCCCTGTGTCCGTCCATACCTTCCTCATCCCGTCCTTATCTTCCCTGTGTCCCTCCATACTTTCCTCATCCTGTCCTTATCTTCCCTGTGTCCGTCCATACCTTCCTCATCCTGTCCTTATCTTCCCTGTGTCCGTCCATACCTTCCTCATCCCGTCCTTATCTTCCCTGTGTCCCTCCATACTTTCCTCATCCTGTCCTTATCTTCCCTGTGTCCGTCCATACCTTCCTCATCCTGTCCTTATCTTCCCTGTGTCCCTCCATACTTTCCTCATCCTGTCCTTATCTTCCCTGTGTCCGTCCATACCTTCCTCATCCCGTCCTTATCTTCCCTGTGTCCGTCCATACCTTCCTCATCCCGTCCTTATCTTCCCTGTGTCCGTCCATACCTTCCTCATCCCGTCCTTATCTTCCCTGTGTCCGTCCATACCTTCCTCATCCCGTCCTTATCTTCCCTGTGTCCGTCCATACCTTCCTCATCCCGTCCTTATCTTCCCTGTGTCCGTCCATACCTTCCTCATCCCGTCCTTATCTTCCCTGTGTCCCTCCATACCTTCCTCATCCCGTCCTTATCTTCCCTGTGTCCCTCCATACCTTCCTCATCCCGTCCTTATCTTCCCTGTGTCCGTCCATACCTTCCTCATCCCGTCCTTATCTTCCCTGTGTCCGTCCATACCTTCCTCATCCCGTCCTTATCTTCCCTGTGTCCGTCCATACCTTCCTCATCCCGTCCTTATCTTCCCTGTGTCCGTCCATACCTTCCTCATCCCGTCCTTATCTTCCCTGTGTCCGTCCATACCTTCCTCATCCCGTCCTTATCTTCCCTGTGTCCGTCCATACCTTCCTCATCCTGTCCTTATCTTCCCTGTGTCCGTCCATACCTTCCTCATCCCGTCCTTATCTTCCCTGTGTCCGTCCATACCTTCCTCATCCCGTCCTTATCTTCCCTGTGTCCCTCCATACCTTCCTCATCCCGTCCTTATCTTGCCTCTGTCCGTCCATACCTTCCTCATCCCGTCCTTATCTTTCCTGTGTCCGTCCATACCTTCCTCATCCCGTCCTTATCTTACCTGTGCCCGTCTAACGCTCTCCTCATCCCGTCCTTATCTTCCCTGTGCCCGTCTAACGCTCTCCTTCCCAGGTGAAGTACAGGCCGAAGCCCGGCTACATGAGGAAGCAGCCGGACATCTCTAACGGCATGAGGCTCGTCCTCATCGACTGGATGGTGGAGGTGGGAGAGGAATACAAGCTGTGCTCGGAGACGCTTTTCCTGGCCGTCGGTTACCTGGACCGCTTCCTCTCCTGCATGTCTGTGCTGAGGGGCAAGCTGCAGCTGGTGGGAACGGCGGCCATGCTCCTGGCAGCGTAAGACCAATAAATCAATGGTTAATTTATTTTTTTAACTCAGTCCCTCATAATTACCCAAATCTCGCTCTGTGCTGCACATTTTACGGAGGAAAGCTTCCACAATCTTCGAGTTGAATGCAGGATTCACAAGGCTTGTCCTGAAAGATGGAGCAGTTCCAACTTTAAATCATACTTGCAAGTTGTTGCCCGTTATTTTGGTGCCGTGTTTTCCTGTAATAGTTCATTGTATGTTGTAGAAAGGAAGTAAACCAATAACGCCATGCTCTGAAAACCAGTTTAAATGCTCGTTCATACTTGACGTTATCTGACAAACAGTCACTTCTTTTTTTTCTTTAAATCTCAACAGCAAACTTGGATTTGGTGTAAATTATTCTTTGATTAGAGCTTTTATCTATTTATCTACAGGCATGCCAAACATGGTTCCGTTTGCTTTGGCTGCTATAGTAAAGCCAAGGGGTAGTGTTGGTTCTGGGTTAATGGTTCTTGCGACAGACATTTGGCTATAATTGTTCTACAAAATACAAAAGCTGGCATTGAGTAGCGATCACTATAGATCGCAGTCTTTACGGCCGGTAAAGGGGAGGGGTTTCTGAAATGTGCACTAGGCCGTTAGCCAATCAGAACACAGCTGGGCCAGCTGACCAATCAGAGCCCATTGTGTATTTGAGGGACTGGCTTCATAGAACCTGGAAACAAAGAGGGACAGTGCAGTGGAAATAAAGGTAAAATATGACTGCTTTTTATAAAAAAAATTTTAAAAGCAATGCATGAATGCAACGTTACAGTGCTCCCCAAAAACACAATCAAGCCTTTGAGAGAATGTTTTACCAGCCCTTTGAGAGGCGGCCATCTTGGCTCATGCGACCGTTTTCCCATCGTTAAACTAGCAGGAGAGGATTGGGACGCCGTAAGCGGAATAGGCCAACGCTCGTCTGTAAGTGTCCCCTGACCGTGTGTCTCTGATTAGGAAATATGAGGAGGTGTATCCTCCGGAGGTGGAGGAGTTGGTGTATATAACGGATGACACGTACTCGAAGGCTCAGCTGCTTCGGATGGAGCAGACCCTGCTGCGAGTGCTAGCGTTCGACATGACGGCGCCCACGGCTCATGAGTTCCTGCAGCAGTACGGCCTGGAGGAGCCCATCTGTGCTCGCACCGCCAGCCTGGCCCAGGTGAGCACGAGAGGGACACTTGCTTTATTCATCTATCAGATATATTGATTTCTGTCCTCTGTGCTGTAGTATCTCTCAGAGCTGAGCCTGCTGGAGGTGGAGCCCTTCCTGCAGTTTCTGCCTTCCAAGATGGCGGCCGCTGCGTTCTGTCTGGCCAACTACACGCTGAACGGGGATCTGTGGGTCAGTCAGTTTTTATTTATTTATTTTTAATAATACAAACACGTCTTTCATATTGGTCATTCATAAATTAGGTGTCATAAGCTTAACCCCTCCTGTAAAAACTGGACGTTGTTACCATGGAAACGGTACTCTAAATTCTTCTAGCAGGCCCCTCCCCTAGTGGGCGGTGCCTCTTTATATCCTCCTGTGACCAACATTTTTTGTTGTTGAATTTTATTTATTTTTTCCCCATGTCATTACAATGTTTGAAACCTAAGAAACAACATAATGTTCTCCATTTGTCCTCTGTAGTTGACACAGGACTCAATTGTTTAAATTAAAGGACATGAAAATTGCATGTATAGGCAAACACAATGGGATTTAGGTTTAACTTCCCGTTTTTATTTTTTTTACTTTAATGATTCTCAATGTTATGAAATACGGAAATGTGGTGCATATGGAATGCATTGATACCCCATCATACTGTATGCAATGAGTGTAAAATTACCATACTTGGGTTTTCTCATGCAGTGTATCACTATGCTTCATGTGTTCTACTCTTGACCCAACACGCGTCAGAACAGTCTCAAGGGTCCGTATTTGGTGGCCCTATAAGAGTTTTTTTTTTTTTTTTTTTTACGATTGAAACCCACTTTGACCCTTAAATGCATACCTTGGGTCATTAAGTATGTATTTTCTGATTTAGTTTACAGTAAATTAACTTGCATAACTAAAGCGTTTTCACCTCCGCATTCTACCGTGCCTTTAAACCGAGAGCAGACGTGGCTCTGTTCCAAAGGGTTCCTGAATTACAGCCGTTCAGATGCTGCGCCTTCATGTCTCTATATATATATATATATATATATAAGCCCTAAATACTGTACCTGTTTGTCTGCAGCCGGAGAGCCTGTATGCCTTCACCGGATACTCTCTGTCTGTGATCGGCCCGTGTCTGAAAGCTCTTCATAAGCTCCATCTCAGCGCTCAGAGTCGTCCCCAGCAGGCCATCCAGGAGAAGTACAAGAGCTCAAAGTAAGTGTGTGTGACATATGAGGACTCAAATGTGTATAATGCCATGGGTATGACACAGGTATTACAGGAGAGGGTGAAATATGAGGACATTACCCATGGCCCCACTTTACAAAAGGCTTATAAATCACACAGGAGGAGTTTTTGTTTTTGGGGGGGAATGCAAATACTGAATATTTCCTGTGATGGGTAGGTGTGTTATAAAAACCATTACGTCTATGGAATGTCACAAAAACAAACGTGTGTGTGTGTAACATTGTCATAAACCCTATTCGCACTGGATTATCTAGGGACTGCTTTTTTTGGGGGGGGAGTTACACTCCCGTATTCCCACAGGATGAGCAAAGCCTGTGATTTGACTCATTTACTGACTTATCTCCCAGATATGACGTCAAGACTTGTAAATGTTTTTGTTATAGATATAGCAGTATGAAAAGTCAGATGTATTGTTTTATAGTAATACAAATAATTTTGTTCAGTTAGAGAACAGATGCTTTAAATAAACTGAACTGAGCTCAGACCGCAGGAGTCGGATTTAATTCATCACGAGTGAGAAGATTCAGTTTCAAAGCTAAATGTGAACGCACTCATTTAACCCAGCATGTCATTGTACTATGTTTTTGCATCAAGAATAGTATTATATTAATATTAAACAACAAATTGGTACTCATTCCAAAGTGAGCGTATGATCCGTGTGTGGATTCATAACTGCACACTATGAATACTTCATTCTTCATAAAAGATGGAAATGCACAGGAAACCAAAATCTTGCAAAAATATGATCCGCCTAATCCTGGCCAAATCAGATGCCGATTGGCACGGGACTAATATCACTGGACCTCGGTGTTCAGTGAAATATGGCAGGTCTTTCACGGGGTAATCTTTACTGTAGACATTAGCCATGGCCGATTCGCACGGGATTAAGATCATAGACACTCTGCAATTACAAATCACCAGAGGTCCAGATAACACTAGTCCCGTGCGCCTCTGGCTCTGGTTTATTCCCGGTTCCTAATGGTGCTCCTGTATTCCAGGTTCTGCGGCGTATCCCTGATGGAGCCGGTGCCGTCTCTCCCGATCCCTTGACCTCTGACCTCATGACCCCCCCCCCCCCCCCCCAGCTGATGAATGAACTGCAGCGCTTAAGTCTCCTGTAAATACTGAATGAAATGATTTTTAAATGTGTTTTTTTTTAAACTTTTTAAGATGTGATTTTTATCATAGGTCGTGTTAATGCTATAATGTATAACAGTGACTTGTTTCTCTGTAATCCAGCTGTAGAGATCGAGATGAATGAATGGTTTTGTACCACTTTCATTCCTCTTTTAGGGTCTCTTCACTGCCATCTCATGTATACTCCTGCAATATCATGTGCTCAATGTATTTCAATAAACGAAACAAGTTGCAGTTCTGCGTCCGAGTCTTTTGACCGGTGTTGGGTACCTTGAGTTATATAATCAGATTACTTTAACTAGTTCAACAACACAAGTGCCAGTTTCTTTAATTTACTCAGTCCTCGTCTCCTAAGTGCAGAGGTGGTGTGTGAACACGATTATTGTAGTATGAGAATAAATGTGCAAAAACATTCAGTATTTCTCATGCTATGCAAACCTGTAATTAAAGGCACAATATGAGTTATTTTTATTAAAATATCCAAAAACCCGCTAGAACAGTCTTTATACAGTTGTTGACTTGTATCCTTCATCCTGAGCGTTTAACTCCAGAGAGCCTCAGTTTTAACCAGGACACTGCACGTCTCCATCAGTGACATCATCGTCCAGTGTTATTGTGTAGTAACCACGGCAACCGTATCGTCGCTTTAATATCTGATGTGTTTTATTAGACACTGTTTGGATCATTGATGGACAGAAACTAATGATTGTTCTCCAGCTCAGCACAGTTAGTCTTCTTGTTTAAATCTGCTGTTGTTGATTTACCGCTCAGAGTGCCGTGTTTTACCGCCTGATATGATCTCGCTCACCGCAGTGTCAACAAGCGGCTCAGAGTAGCGTTATAACATCACTTTAACACGTGTGTGTGTGTTATAACCCCCCCACACACACACACCGCTCTTGGCAGAATAAAAGCTCTGCCCACTCAAGACTATGTTGAGTAGATGATACAATTACTTACTGTGCCTTTAATGCTATTAAATTGCACTTTAAATCTTTTTTTATTTTATTAACCAGTGTCTTTGCTAACCTTCGGGCCACTTCAACTATACGAAGTAAAATATGACTAAACATCTAACATTTTAAAACTTTTGAAAAGGGCCTTTACATTTGCCTGTGTGTATCTATATAAACAAACCCAGTCCAGGTGAGGAAGTAATGCATGAATTTCCTTAGTCACAATTCGTTTTTCAGGGATTAAGCCTTTAACCCTTGATGGGAAATCTTTCTTTATAAATAACGGGAAGAAAATTGACTTTAAAATGCAATGCTCAACCATATATCTGTTTTCCATGCGCTTGATGATTTTGGTGAAGTGGAGCCGTTAGCACACACAGACGGTTCAGATTAAACCAGAACAAGAGTCTGTTTTAATATCGCACAGCCAAGTGTTTTCTGAAGCATTTTATGCCCCTTTTGAATCAGTGTTATTGATTTGGATTTCCAAGGGGAAAAAAACATGTTTAAAGTGTTTTTATTTGTTAACTTTTCCCCTTCTCTCATTGACTTTCTTTTTTCTCTTCAGACTTTTCTCCACTCATTTTCAGATGGTGAAAGTGCATTTGATTGTTTGTGCATTTTCAGACAATTTACCATAAAATGCCTAAATCATTTATAATTGACGGCACCCTAAAAAAATGTCAGGCCAGATGTAGAAAACTGATGTTTAATCTTATACTGATGTTTTAAATGTGTAGTGTGGCGTCCGCGGGCAGTGAATGCGGTTTAATGGAGAAGCGCGGCCTCTAGCGGCGAGTCCGTGTGCAGCTCATTCACCTCGGCTGATCACTCTGGCGGATTTAAATGTGACATTTGTCTTAATGAAGGTTTAGACACAGCGCGGAAGTCTCTCTGTGAATGTGTGGAGATGAACCGGTTGAACACTCGCTGTATTCCAGGTTTTATACTCTAGTGGAGTATTTTATATACTTCATCAGTGTTTTTCTTTGGGAAACTTTTACTTCACTGCATTCCAGAGCATAATATAGAACGTCATACTTTTTACTGCGCTGCATTCCATAAATACAAGTTGATGTTTTCTTACCTTTAATACTTAATTGCACTAAAAATGTAGTACTTTCTCACTTGTACTTGAGTAAAAGTATACAGTACTATATTTTTAATGTAATTAAGTATTAAATAATATTCAATATGAAATGTATTGCTGTAAAAATGTTTTGGAATGGTGTGAAGTAAAATTTTTCCAAGAAGAACACTGATGAAGTACATATACTTGAAAACTAAATGACTTGGGAAGTAAAATCCCCGCGCTGTCCGCCTTTGGGTTTTACGCGCCCGCGGCACCGGCGACCCGAGGCGATGTGAAGTTTGTTTGTGTTTTCTCCGTGATCTGGTCGAACCTGCTCGGTGGCAGAATGCGCAGAATGTAGTCAGGAGTTACTTCACGGGAAAACGCGCGGGTATGAAGTGTAGTTCGAGCTGCGCGCTTCTCGGCGGTCACGCGTAAAGTTCCTCCAGGGATGGAGTCGTCAGACCCTGCGCTCCGGGCCATCCGGGAGAGCTACGGGAAAGCTCTGGAGTGTCTGAACTCGGGGCTCCGGTGTGATGAGGGGGGGAATAAAGAGCAGGCGCTTCTGCTGTATAAGCTGGGCCGACGGCATCTCCTCATGGGGCTGGGGGTCAACACACGGGGCGCGCGCACGGCACACGCGCGACACACACAGCTGAGGATGAAAGAGACCCTGAGCTCCATCAGCTCTCGCATACAGGAGCTCTCTCGCCCGCCTCCGAGCCTCCATCCCCCGGTCCGATCCGCTGCAGGACAGGCCTCCCCCGCGGAGCTTCCTCCAGCCTACACGCCGGAGCCCACGGACGGCCATCTGTCGCTCTCTCATGGGGCCCACAGGGCGTTCCAAGCGGCCCCGAACGCGGCCGGTCCCCGAGGCGCGGGCACGGAGATCCTGTTCCTGCCGCGCGGGGTCCAGATGTTCTTCGTGTCCGCCGAGGGTCGAGTCAGCGCCCCGTCTTACCCCGGATACCTGCGGGTCCTCATCCACAGCAGCCCGGACTCTGCTCCGGCTTACCTACAGGTACACACACACACACACACACTCACACAAACACACACAAATGTGTATAATGCCATGGGTATGACACAGGTATTACAGGAGAGGGTGAAATATGAGGACATTACCCATGTCCCCACTTTTCAAAAGGCTTATAAATCACACAGGAGAAGTTTTTGTGTGTGTGTGTGTGTGTGTGTGTGTGTGTGTGTGATGGGTAGGTTTAGGGGCTGTGTGTGTGTGTGTGTGTGTGTGTGTGTGTGATGGGTAAGTTAAGGGGCAGTGTAAAGGGATAGAAAATACGGTTTGTATAAAAACCATTACGCCTATGGAATGTCCACATATGTCACAAAAACATCCCCCCCCACACACACACACTCACACACACACACACACACACACACACACACACGCACGTATTTTTGTAAATTGTGAGGACTTTCCATAGGCGTAATGGATTTTACACTTTACATTGTGCACTTGTACATTCTATCCCCCTACACTGCCCCTAAACCTACCCAACACACACACACACACACACACACACACACACACACACACTCATAAATGTATGATTATTGTTCTGTGTTGTTATTATTAACTATAACCATTAGTAAAAAGCTTTGAAATAAATATAATTAATAATAATAAATATTATTCCAAATATAATATTAAATGAAAAACCCAAACAACTTAAACGAAAGGATAAATTAAGTAAATGTTGAAGTACTAAAATTTATAAGATGGAAATAAAAATAAATATGGGAATTAAAAAACTAATAAAAATGAATAAATAAACAAAATATACAAATAAAATATTAATAAATACTAAGATAAATGATACTAAACTAACAGGGACTTGTATTTTGTCTTGTGCTAAGCAATGCTTTATGTTAAAATAAGAAAAAAGATTAAGAATTATTTTTATAAATAAAACTTTTAAATTTTTTAAAATGTAAAAATAGCTATTAAAAATGGCAAAATTCCATAATAAGATTTAACAAATCAAATGAAATATATCAATAAAAACTATAATATTATTTAAATAATTGCTAAATTAATTGCTTTAAGCATGCAAGAGAAATGCAGAACAAAAAATATAAACGTATAATGTAAAGTCTTAAGTCATCTTATGCAGAAATAGATGTAAACTGATTTTATGGATGTTTAGATATGTTTACCTGCAAAAAAGGTCAAAAATACTGATTATGAATGATTTGTGTCTTATTCTCCAGCTGTGATATTATTGTTTACTAAAACTATCAGTAAAAATAGTTGAAATATATCTGAAATAAAATAAAATATTAAATGAAAAACTTGATGATTGAAATAAATGTTGAAGTACTAAAATTAATAAAACTGAAATATGATCATATTACAAAATAATATTATAAAGGATATTAAGTTAATTGTGGCTTGTGTTTGTCTGGTTTATGCTCCATAAATAGTAAAATAAGAGTGTGTGTGTTTATGAATTGTTTTATGTGTGTTTAATAGTTAGATTAATGTGTAAAATAAGAGTGTGTGTTTATGAATTGTTTTATGTGTGTTTAATAGTTAGATTAATGTGTAAAATAAGAGTGTGTGTTTATGAATTGTTTTATGTGTGTTTAGTAGTTAGCCAGCGGTCTGCTGATGATCACATGATCTGGTGTTAAAGAATGACGTCTGTGGGGTTTAGCTGAACATCAGATCAGATACCTGAGATTACTGACATACCATCACAGGCTCATTCCTGACGGAAGCTGACACCATGTGTGTGTGTGTGTGTGTGTGAGATCCAGAGACGGACTGAGATGTGTGTGTGTATCATCGTGAGATTCTTTTAAACTCAGGCTAGTTTTATTTTCAGTTTGAGTCCAGGATGTTGTTCTGCTCCACCTCTTCTCTCAGACCCGCAGAAGCCAGTCCAACCGGACTCTGTGGTGTTTTAGCAATGCTTTAGGTGTGTGTGTGTGTGTGTTGAGGGCTCTTTGTACACACTCGGCCTGCACGCTGTTTCAGCAAATAGAAATCTGGTTGAATAGCTGTGGCTCTGATGCTGGACAGAACTAATGCTGGTCCCACACGCTCTTTTGTCCAACTTTAGCCGTCCAGAACAAAGGCTGGCATTCGGAGCGCTCACACAAACAGCCCCTCATACAGTCCAGCTCAGAGTTATTGGTCAATATGAGCAAAGACGGCTGTAGAAATACATCTGCATTGATTATCTCTTGGATCTTTCATTTAAAGTGAAAGAACTGAACCTCTGGTTCTGGAAAGGGTTTCTCCAGTGCATGTTGTCCACATTGATCAGCAGCTCTGAGTCTTCTCCTGTAAAGCCTGATGAGTGTGGAGATCAGACCCCATTTCTCCTCCAGCTCTTCTCTTCAGCTCATCTTCTAAAGGGTTCGGCTCAGGAACTGGACATTTCTGTGTGGATTTTGGATCATCGTCCTGATGCAAGATCCAACCACGGCCCATTAGAAGATTTCCAGCAGGTTTTGATGTTTTATCTGCTGGTATTTGCTAGAATCCATGAAACCAAGAAGTCCAGGACCTCCAGCAAATAAGCAGCCCACTACATTAAGCTCTTAAGATCTGGGCCGTTTTGGTGGATTTCCGTCTGGATTTGGCCTAAAGGGTTAGGGCTAGCTCCACACACACATACAGTGTCTTGAAATACACACTTCTGGTGTCATTTTAAAGGAAACCCTTTAAAGTTACATAAAACACTGCTAAAAGTGATACACATATGTTGTCTATAAGCTTTTCGATTTAAGTTGGCCAAATCCAGGTGGAAATGGCACCAGACTAATATAGTGTAAATAAGTCGCTCTGTGTAAAACAAACGCATATCTGCAGAAAGTAGACATTAAGCGTTCATGGCGCCACAAATGAGGTCAGAGCTCCTCATTTAACATTTAAAGGATATATTTGATGATGTTTTTCTGGACTGATCAGGACCCGTGGAGTCTTTAAGAGGTTTTTAACCGTGGCCATGGGCTGCTTTTATTTCCATCTGGTGGGTTTGCCGACTAAAAGCTCTTGTTTTAGTGTCATGTGACCACAGAACCAGGTCTAAAGCTCCAGTCGTGCCTGCTATTACTGCCGTCTGGTGAGGTCAAACTGGGGCGATCATAGATATATATATATATAGATCCTCAGTTGTGCCTGCGCGGATCAGTCGAATGAGGCATCTACATAATATATATCTATGATCGCGCCAGTTTGACCTCACCAGACGGCAGTAATAGCGGACGGGAACACTAGATGAGATTCGTCTGATATGAGGGAAAAGAATAACATTAATACTGTTGAGTTTCTCCCAGAAACCGATGGGTTCGTGTCTTCAGACATCAGTGTGTGGTCATGAGCAGCAGGGTTTGTGTGTGTTGTCTAGGCATGTTTTTTTTAAGGGAAATTGGCCTTTGTCCAGCCATGACCATGAAATATGAGGAAACACAATTTCATGCTCCTAGTCACACTGATATGATAAAAATGTTTATGTTTATGAGAAGTGTTCCCGGTTCCGGCTGACCTCGTTAATGCAGCCTAACAATCAGTCAATTGATCTGAATAATGAGAGTTAATAATGTTCTGTGTGTATGCCATAGTAAAGAGATGTGTTTTTAGTCTAGATTTAAACTGGCAGAGTGTGTCTGCTTCCCGAACAATGCTAGGAAGACTGTTCCAGAGTTTAGGAGCTCAATAGGAAAAGGATCGACCGCCTGCAGTTGATTTAGATATTCTAGGTATTATCAACTGGCCAGAGTTTAGAGACCGCAGTAGACGTGATAGAGTATAATGTGTTAAGAGCTCGCTTAAGTACTGGAGCTAAACCATTTAGTGCTTTGAGGAATTAACAGTTGGAGTTTGTTTACTAAGCGAGCAGGGCAACCACCCAGTAGAGCATTACAGTAATGATATTTTGTGTTTCGCCAGGCTCCCCTGAAGCCCAGTTTTAGATATTCTGGTGTGAAAGATGATGTGCAGTAAAAGAGTGTGTGTTTTGCAGGTGTGTGATTGGATCTATCCGCTGTATCCCGACTCTCCCGTCTTACTGAGCAACAGAGGCGTGTTCACGTTTCCTGACACCACCGCCGCGGTGCCGGGGTCCTACGTCGGGATCGTGCTGTCCTCGGATCTGCCTGCGGCGGACAGGGAGCTGTTCCAGGAACAGCTGGCAGAGCTGGCACAGCTCAGGGTCCAGGTAATTTAACAAGAAAAGTTGATGGAAAAAAAATCAATGCATTTAGTTTTGTATAACTTGCATGGGAAAATGTCAAAATCCAGTCATTTCAATATGAATCCATGTGAGTATTTGCATGAGAGCAAAACATAACCTCACGTATGAGCGGGCCATGCAAATATACTAGCCTGAATACCAGCCGAACTCAGCCCCGCCCACAGCCGCACTCAGCCCCGCCCACAGCTGGACTCAGCCCCGCCCACAGCCCGCCTCAGCCCCGCCCACAGCCGCCCTCAGCCCCGCCAACAGCCACCCTCAGCCCCGCCCACAGCTGGACTCAGCCCCGCCCACAGCCCGCCTCAGCCCCACCCACAGCTGAACTCAGCCCCGCCCACAAACTTCTTTAAAAGGTGTTTGGGTTTTTGCAGAAAGCCTTTCAGGAATCACTCTTGTAGAGTCTCGTGAAGTTCAATGATTTCACAGCATTTATTAAACACTGATTTATAGTTTAGAGCAAAATGGAAGAAGACGGATGTCCAAATGCTCATTTAGTGGAGGATTGACATAAACAAAGTTGATTCTGTCTTCAGTGAAGGTGAACAGTGTGAGAATATCAGATGTGTATCAGTGTATTGGATCCGTGCATTCGGCCTTAAAGTGACAGCAGCTTTGTAACTTTTCTACAAGTATTTAAATGAGTTTAAGTTAGTCGTCTGCTAGTGTGTCAGATGGAGCGTCACTGACTGGCTTAAACCATGATGGCATAATGTGCATTTAGACAACTATAATACAATAATGCGGCGACATAAAGAAGGACATTTACTTTTGATACTGAAGTACTTTAGAAAACAAATACTTCTGTACTTTTTTTACAGTAAAAATCAGATTTTACAGCTTTCACTTGTAACGGAGTAATATTAGACCAGCAGTGCTGTTACTTTAACTCAGGTAATGAAGTTGTGTAGTTTGTCCATCTCTGTTTTTTTGACCTTGTACTGCTCATAATAAATTAGGGTTTTTATTTAAGGTGGATGAAGAGCAAGGTGGCGCTACAGGATCAGACCCGAGCCCGAGTGAGAAGGTTCCTCCTTTAGGAACAGCAGAAGCTGAGGAGAAAACTCTTCCTGTGTGGAGCGAAAAAATGTCCCAGAGCATCTTAGCAGGTCTGAACTCACAACCAACACCTGGAGTCAGGACGAGCCTCTCATTGGAGAGCTAGTGTGTTGGTTTCTTTTACTGAAGTAGAGACTGCAGCGCAAAAAATGCTCTTCTTACTCAGTATTTTTGTCTTGTTTCTAGTCCAAACATCTACAAATTCTTGCATTAAGAAACATTTACTAGACAAGCAAAAGTAATTGTCTTGTTTTGGGAAAAATAACTCAAAATGAAGAGAGTTTTTGCTTAAAATAAGATAAATAATCTGCCAATGGGGTGAGAAAAATAATCTTAATTCAAACAGAAAACAAGATTATTTTGCTTATTTGTACTTGTCTAGTAAATGTTTCTTAATGTATTTTTTTTATAGATATTTTGACTAGAAACAAGACAAATACTAAGTAAGAAGAGCATTTTTTGCAGTGTGTGTGTGTATGTGTTTTAGGGATGGCTCGATACCATGCGGTCGGATATTAGCGCGGGTATATCGCACAAGAATGAGTACAATTATGCAAGTTTTGAGTTTATAAAGTGGGAAATAACCACAAATGATTATTAGTAAATTATTCAGCAAAGCTTATCGCATCAAGATCAGTCATTTGAAAACTTTCTTGCGAGAAATAATTTCAGCAAAAATCTCAAAATTAGCAAATTGCTTCTGGTTTCAATACATCGCACGACTCTGCAAAATCCGATTCAACATTTCACGCTCGTCTCGGGACGGATAACGCAAATCATTTAAGCGATTTTATAGCATTTTTCTTAATTACAGTTACAGGAGATATGAGCGACACACACACGTCTGTAAGTTAGAGCTCGCACATTACACATTTCAAGTTTCCTTAAACAGTCAAACGCACAGAATGATGTACAAATGTCCGTCTTTAGTGAGTATTCACACACAGGCGGCGGTGTCTAACGCGGATGTAAATAGTGCAATAGTACGCAAGCAAATATTATGAGATCTAAACTTAATTGGTTGAAACGGACGCCGGAGATTTTGTGATATTCGATCTTATGTTAGGCTGTGTGTGTGCGTTGATCAGTGTTAAAGGAGAATAAATGTCTAAATGAGATGCTTTGAATGATCACTGACCTGTCGATCGCTTCAGAAGTCTTAAAGTCAGGATAGTGACACGCTTATTGGCTAGGTTTGATGGCTCTTCATCAGTTTTATAAGCAAAGTAATTACACATCTCACTTCCACTCCTCTCTTTATTAATTCGTTTTGGGCATCTTGAGTGAGATTCAACAGCTTTATCCATTTTGTTCGCCTGTTGTTGTCACATTTGCCGTTTGTTTCGGGTCAGTTTGGGTAGCGCGCTGATATACTGTATAGCGGTGAACTTCGGAAAATCAGCATATACGGAAATGTGCAAAATCATGATATTGTACCGTTTTAAATGAAATATATACTGGTATTTTTCCAGTACCGGTATCCCGCACATCCCTAGTGTGTGGTTTCTGTCCGCAGGGTCGTCCTGGTTGGGCCGAGGCCTGGTGCGAGGAGGTGAAGCCACAGGTAAAGCCATCCAGAGAGGAGCCTCTAAACTACGAGAAAACATCACTCCAGAGGAGACGCCTGCAGAGGTCAGCCCAAAGGTCACCAAGGGCCTAAACGCAGCCAGAACGGCCACAGGGGGCGCTGTGAGGGTCAGCCAGTTCCTCGGTAAACACCGCTCACATTCACAGCCTGTTTTATATCCTCCCGGGACCAGGAATAGACTTTTGCACATTATATTATAATGAGGTTCTGAGACATCATACACGTCACAGGTTTAAGTCTGCAAAAATGCTCTTCTTAATCAGTCATTCTGTCTCGTTTCCAGTCCAAATATCTAAATATTCTTAAATTAAGATGCATTTACTAGATCAGTGAAACGACATGAGATATTTTTTCTTGTTTTGTTGAAAAAAAAAATCAAAATGAGTTTTTGCTTAAAACAGGCAAAATGATCTGCCAATGGGGTGAGGAGAATAATCTTATTTCTGATTAAATCTTCTTTCTTTCCATCCCAAACAGAAATAAGATTATTTTTCTCATTTGTTTGTTATAAATCAAGATCTCAGGAAGATGTTACGGGGTTTCTAATCAATATATGACTTTCTGTTATCGATCAGGGCATTGATTTGATAAATGTCCACTGTAGAGACGGCAGGACTGAAATCAGGATTATCAGGCATTCTGGAGACACAACGAGTCAATAGGGGAAGAGATTACATATCAATGTTCCTATATTAGATATTATTATGAAATGTTGCTAACTATTACTCCCATTATTATGCTTCTTCTTTTCATTACATGCTGCACTAAGAACACATTAATATGCAAATGATATGCATTGCATTAAATGGGAAAATCCAAATATGCCCATTTTACACACATAATGCATGAAGTAGGACGATATATCAGCGCATTCAGTTATATCATAGTTCAGATTATTCTTTAAACAAAGTTTGGTTAAAAAAAATCCAGAAACTTAAAAAAATGATTGGTAAATCCCATTGTTTTTGCCTATACGTGCAATTTCATGTCATTAAATTCTTTGTAATAACTGAGTCCTGGTGTCGACTTCAGAGGACATGTCATAACATATGAATTTAATATAATTCTTCACAAAACAATCGTCCATTTGTTTCATATGCTCTAATCAACGACTGTCTTCTTCTCCAGTGGATGGAGTCGCTGCTGTAACGGGTCGAGTTGGGAAAGAACTCGCTCCACACGTGAAGAAACACGGAAGCAAACTCGTCCCAGAATCCCTGAAGAAAAACAAAGATGGATGCTCCAAAATGGATGGAGCCAAACTAGTGGCAGGAAGCAGCCTTCAGGGTAAGCCGAGGAATCTTCCCACTTTCGTAGGTGTTTATTCATTCATTCATTCCCAAATGGCACAGTGTACATGAATCCACTGTCCCTAAATGAGCCGAAGGATAGTTTCCCTCTGCCAGACTTTATTATTCCCTTATCTCTGATTCTAGACCCAATAATCAATGGTAAAAAGCTCATTGTGGGATTACAGCGCAGAACATGCGCATAAGCTATAATTGTAAAATGTTGGCATTTTGCACACTACTTACCAGAAGATTAATATAGTTTAAATATTCTCTTCCTCCCATTTTTTCCCATTGGATTAAATAGATCATGCAAGGCATTGGAATGACGACCCAAACATGCTCTTCTTCCTCAGTCATTTGTCTTGTTTCCAGTCTAAATATCTAACAATTCTTAAATCAAGATGCATTTACTAGATCAGTAAAACAACATAAGATATTTTTTCTTGTTTTTCTGGGGAAAAATATCTAAATGAAGAGAGTTTTTGCCTAAAACAGGCAAAATGATCTGCCAATGGGGTGAGAAAAATAATCTTATTTCTGTTTGGGACGGAAACAAGAAACAATATTTCAATCAGAAATAAGATTATTTCTCTCACCCCATTGGCAGATCATTTGGCCTGTTTTAGGCAAAAACTCACGTAATTTTGACTGATCTAGTAAATGCATCTTGATTTAAGAATATTTAGATATTTGGACTGGAAACGAGACACAAATACTAAATAAGAAGTATTTGTGCAGTGTGCCCTTGAAACTCACGTCAGGAATACAGTCCCAAACCCTGGAGCCAAACTGGGACACAATTCCAGGCCAGGAAATCCGACACCCATCCAGGCCCTCCTAAGCACCCAAAGACAATCCAGAAACATGGATAACCCTCTTTCCCTGATTAATTAGAGTCCTTCTCTAACGGTTCCCTCTCTTCCCCTTTCCTCTTCTTAATTTTCCCTAATATCCCGAATGTCTCTCCTTTCCACCACGATCATCAGCCTAGTGTTTCTGACAATCTAAACTCAAAATGTTCTCGTCCCCGTCTCCACCTTGGTGTAAATCATCCGCCTTATGGTCATCTGTTTGCCCAGAATCTACATCTACTATATTAGGCTAAATCTAACTATTATATCTATGACCATTTTTTTAAATCTTAAAATTACTTAAATATCCAAAAAGATTTCATTCAATATGTAAAAAACATTTTTTTTCTTATTTTGCTTCTATTCTCTGCCTTGCTGAATCTAAACAGTAATAATTATTTATAAAATAAATAAATAAATCTCCCGATTGGCCCATCCGGTCCGGCTCTGAAGCACAAAAGCAGTCGTGCGTCTCACGAGGATATTTGAGGCAATGGCCAACAATCCCAGAAATCATTAGGATATTAAGATCATGTTCCATGAAGATATTTAGTAAATGTCCTACCGTAAATATATCATAACTGTATTATTAGTAGTAATATGCATTGCTGAGGACTTCATTTGGACAACTTTAAAGGAGATTTTCTCAATGTTTAGATTTTTTGCGCCCTCAGATTCCAGATGATCAAATATTGTCTGAACAAACCAAACATCAGTGGAGAGATTAATATTCAGCTTTCAGATCATCTATAGGTCTCAGATTAAAAAAACTGACCCCATGACTGTTTTTGTGCTCCAGAGTCACATATAATGATGTATTTTGTTGTCTTGGTATAATGTAATTGATGCTTTCCGTCCGATGGGAAGAGGAAGGGGTTGTGTTGGGGTCTCGACTGCAGTGTTTCGATGGATTTGATGTAAAATCTTAAATGAATAGATTGTTCATGTAAAGATGATTGTGTGTAAACGGCAGGTTTCTCAACTCTCTGGTCAAGTCTGGAGACGGCAGCCAAAACGATTGGCAAAAGTTTAACCTCAGAGACGGTGACTACAGTGAGACATAAGTAAGTGTTTAAGTCTTCAGGATCCACGGCCTCTCTTCTGCTTTCCCTCCGCCTACAGCGTGATCTCCTGCTTCTTCATATCCTCCTGAGACCCAGTTATAGACTTTTATCCGCATTAAATCACATTATAGTCACAGTTTTAGGTCAGGATGTTCTGAGCACATTCAGAGACCCGATGTTTGGAGGAAATTACATGTCAATGTTCCTATATTAGATATTATTATGAAATGTTGCTAACTATTACTCCCATTATTATGCTTCTTCTTTTCATCCCATGCTGCACTAATGCAATATGCATTGCATTGAATGGGAAAATCCAAGTTTGGCCATTTTACACACATAATGCATGAAGTAGGACGATATATCAGCGCATTCAGTTATCATAGTTCATAACATGAACAGAATCATCTTTAAAAAAAGTTTGTTTTAAAAAATAATCCTGAAACCTTAACCTTGATTGGTAAATTAAAAATAAATCCCATTGTGTTTGGCCTATACGTGCAATCTCATGTCATTTTATTCATTTTAAATGTCCATTTGTTTCTTATGCTCTAAAATGACATGAAAAATACACAATTCAAAACCCTTTTTCTTCTGGGTCCCAGGAGGATATGCCGATGTAAACTTTGGGAAGTGGTTTCATTGACTCTCTCCTGTGGCTTTTTTCAGATTTAGGGGTCTAGGAAACCTCTTGGACGCTCCTGGCCGGATATAAATGGTGGCGGGTAAAAACACACTGCCGTTTCTTTGGCTAACGCCGAGCTCTCACACACCCATCGTGCCTTATTTCCCGAGTTACTGACCGCTCAGAGCTCGTCTTAGCAGCGGTCTCTGTGTGCTTTGTGAATTAAAACTGAGCTGAATGCAACATATGGTCTTCTGTTCATTTGCAAACACATTTTTTAACGTTTCCGTTGGACTCAGGCGATGTTTAAAGGTCCCATGGCATGAAATGCTCATTTTATGAGGGTTTTCAACACTAATATGAGTTCCTCACGTTGACGGGTGTAAAGCGAGTTCTGGCTCTTTCTCTGCCATTGAGAACATGCGAGACGAGCTGATCCTGGATCCTGAATTCAGATTAAACAGCACCGCCACAGACAGTGAGTACTAGCGCTCATTAATGCCTGATCTGGGGTCAGGGATTCCTGATGTGGAGCTAGTCATTCAAGTTCACAGACTTTCTTTCTAAATCATTTAATACGGTCAGTTTAATACTGCATTAGTGAATCAAGCCAGTCACTAACTTTATAATGTTCGGATCTTCACACACACTTTAAGATATTTTATATTTAGTCCGAGAGCGTATGCAAGTGTATGCACACTATACTGTCCATGTCCAGAAAGGGAATAAAAACATCATCACAGTAGTCCATATGAGACATCAGTGGGTTAATTAGAGTCTCTTGAAGCATCCAAAATACATTTGGGTCCAAAAATAACAAAAACTACGACTTTATTCAGCATTGGCTTCTCTTCCAGGTTTGTGTTCAATCCTCAGATAAAGACCCAAATGTATTTTGGATGCTTCAAGAGACTCTAATTAACCCACTGATGTCTCATATGGACTACTGTGATGATGTTTTTATTCCCTTTCTGGACATGGACAGTATAGTGTGCATACACTTGCATACGCTCTCGGACTAAATATAAAATATCTTAAACTGTGTGTGAAGATGAGCGGAGGTCTGACGGGTGTGGAGCGACATTAGGGAGAGGAGTTAATGACAGACATTTCATTTCTGGGGGAACTAACCCTTTAAGCTCGACAGAAGCTCTTACTGTATTCATGTCCATGTCGTGTTTGTTGTTAGTTGTGGTGAAAGCATTTTGTGAAAGAAATAACGTTGTAAAGTCGGCATGACTGGGTGTTTATTCAGAGCTCTCAGATACAAACTAAATTAATTCGCACTCTCAACAACTCAGCACGCTCTCTGTCTAAGCCACGCCCCCCGCCACATAATCTCATTTAATATGCAAAGATGTCAGCCAATCACAACAGTGGGCGTTTTCACTGAAGTCTCACAGCAGACACGCCCCTTAAAAACAGAGCATTCAAGCCAGAGGGTTTATATCTGTATAGAAAAAAATGCCTTTTATTTCTAATTTATGACATTATTTTGATGTAAAAACTATACTAACAGTATAAGTACACCTCAGGAAACATTATAAAATAATCAAAGAATCCATGCCATGGGACCTTTAAGCTCTCCGGTCAGGTCTTGAAGCTCCGAATCCTCATGTTTTGCTCAGGTATGGAGACGAGGCAGGACAGGCGGCAGACACAGCCGTAACTTCTGCTGTCAATGTTGGAATCACGGCTTTTAATCTGGATAATCTGGTCCTCAATGGAGTGCTGAAGGCGGCGGGCAAACAGGCCACGAAAGCAGAGCTGGCGGACGGGTCCGCAGGAGGCCGACCTGAGGAGGGACACACACAGAAGAAACGGCAGGACGGGAAAAAAATATGATTTTATTTGCTGTCTTGTTGATGATTGATATTATAATGTGCAATGTTTACAGAGAGATGCACTTAGACACTGAATGTTAAAGCCTTACGTGAAGATAATAGTTTATTTTTCTATTCCATTGTAAAAAATGCTGGGTTGGGTCGAATATAGAACTGTTGGGTTACATTTTTAATCTAAAGCTCTATACACTGATCAAGAGTCGATCCTCGTGATGAACATAGACTGAGTTTAGAACACGAGCTGGACGAGTGACGGAGCATTTCTGTGCTCAATACACTCCTTCAGGATTCACACACACTTCGGGAGGTTTAACTGAGTATGGCCCTGTGTGACATCATAAAGAGCGGAACTCCTTATATGGGCACTTATCACACACACGTGCGTGCGTGTGTGTGTGTGTGTGTGAGATGACTCTTTTAACCAAAACAGTTGGGTTTGTCCATATTTGACCCGAAATTCTAACCCAGGATTTTTGGGTTATATGATAGCAGGAAACGATTGCAGGTAATTCAGCATTCTGGACTTCAGATGATTAATATCACGCTGGCTCTTGTTAATCTTATTAAAGTTTACTACAAAAAAACACACACACACAAAAAAAAAACATTTTAACTGTACACTCTAAAAAATGTTGGGTTAAAAACAACCCAGGTTGGGTTGAAAATACCCAGAGGTGGAAAGTAACGAATTACATTTACTCGCGTTACTGTAATTGAGTAGTTTTTCTGTGTACTTCTACTTTTTTAAGTAGTTTTAAAAATCTGTAATTTTACTTTTACTTAAGTACATTTTGATTAAAGTATTGTACTTCGCTACATTTTAAACCACATCCGTTACTGAGTAAAAATAAATCATTAATGCAAAGAGAGGAGGAAAAAGACCGCGATCCGGAAATGACTAATATTGAATAGACGGCGCGGGACGCGGGAGAGAACAAGCGCGCAAATATCAGATGGAGACGAACAAGACAGACGTCAGTGACGCAGACCCAGGTGAAAGCAAAACGCCGTCGTGAACTCCTGGCTAATATGGAAATACTTTGGATATAGAAAAAAATAATGTGGTGTTGTCCTGGAGGATATCAAATTTGCACAAAATGTGGATGCAAATGAAGAAACACATAGAACATGTTCGGGCACACATCCCTTTGTGCAAATAAAGGTATGTTTATAACTTAGGCCGATGGATTTCTGTGACGCAGAGGGAATCCCGGAATCCAGTCATGAATATTAACTTTACATTATAACGTAGATTTGGTGTAATACACACAAACTGGTGGATGAACGAAAAACTCGAATGTAGAGCTGTAGGCCTTAAAAATAAATCAAATCGCGACATGATCTGTGAACATTAAAGCACAACATTTGTAACGCTTGTGTCCGGGTGAAAAATGCGGATAGCTCACTTAATATATCTGGAGTGGATGCAAACACGGAGGCGATTGACGTCAAACAGATCGCGCTTTATTTCCCGCTGAACTCTCATCACAAACTCCATTTCCGTCCACAGCATTACTCAATAAAACAAAATAACTGACTGTTAGCAACAGAAAAACAGAGAATAATCCCCACACATGGGAGCTCAAAACTCAGTGCGCACATACACAAGATGCAGAACTCGTTTTCAGGGAGCGCGCGCAGCTCTTAAAGGGGCCACACTATATTTCTACTCGTTACACATTGAATGCTGTATGAATATATGATCTGCTTGTTCTCTCTCTGTGAATGAGCTGCTCCGTCTACTACATATGGACTCTATTATTCTTAAACATTTTTACGAATTAATGACAAAAATAAGTTTTTAACCTAATTCATAATAATTTATTGAATTTAGTTTATTAGACATGTTTTATTGAAATTTTGATAAACAAAATAAACAAATGGTTTTAAGTTTGTTATAATAAAGCATTTGTTCAACCAAATAAAAAAAAGACCAATCTTCTTCATTCATTTAACATCATTTTAACAAGTGATAATAACCATCATTTAATAATAGGTACAGTAAATGTTTAATTGATGTTTTCTGAGATAGTTGTCATATCGTGGAAATCTAATTCTATCACAACCCTACAGGGAAGAGTCCCCCACCCCCACTGTTAAAAAAGTAACTAAGTAACTTTTACTCTGAGTACATTTTAAATGAGCTACTTTTTACTTTTACTTGAGTAAATTTTTAGACCAGTAATTTTACTTGTACTTAAGTAAAATTTCATTGAAGTAACAGTACTTTTACTTGAGTAGAATATTTTGTTACTCTTTCCACCTCTGAAAATACCCAGAAATTGGGTTGTTTGAACCCAGTGAATGGACCCATTTAAACAACCTTGTGTGAGGGTTTGTCCATCTTCAACCCACCCTGGGTTGTTTCTAACCCAGCATTTTTGAGAGTGTAGCCATATCTGTAAAACACTATTTTACTATTTATAACTGTTGTGTAGCCTACAACTGCAAACAGTTGATTCTCATCGCACACATTTATCAAACATCACACTCTAAAAAATGCTGGGTTATTTTAACCCAATGTTGGGTCAAAAATGGACTAACCCAGCAATTGGGTTGTTTTAACCCAGCGATTGTTTTTTTTTTAATCCTGATATATTTGCTTAAAACAACCCAATCGCTGGGTTATTCCACATTTGACCCATCATTGGGTTGTTTTTTACCCAGAATTTTGTGCAGTGTCACAGTTTGTGTCGTAATCAGAAAACCGAGGCAAGCGTTAGTTAAAGCTGACAGGACATCTGCTCTTGATGACATTAAAGCTTCTATTGAACAATCAGAGTATTAGGAGTGTGTGTGATATTGAGGAAAACAAGACTCTACTGTACGGCAATAAAACACACGCTCCAGCATTCATTAAACATGAGCTTTATGGTGTTGTATAAAAAAAAAAAAGCCCACAGGAAATAAAGCATGAACTGACTATACAATATTATTCATATTTTGTCGGCTCTCGTCTTTGATTACAGCGCAGCTTCGTGTGTGTGTTTGTGTTTATCTTCCTTCCAGCCAAAGACCAGCATGAGCGCTCACACTGTCCTGAAAGAGGACCCGGTTCTCTTCGCGTTCACACTGTCCTGAAAGAGGACCCGGTTCTCTTCGCGTTCACACTGTCCTGAAAGAGGACCCGGTTCTCTTCGCGTTCACACTGTCCTGAAAGAGGACCCGGTTCTCTTCGCGTTCACACTGTCCTGAACGAGGACCCGGTTCTCTTCGCGTTCACACTGTCCTGAAAGAGGACCCGGTTCTCTTCGCGTTCACACTGTCCTGAACGAGGACCCGGTTCTCTTCGCGTTCACACTGTCCTGAAAGAGGACCCGGTTCTCTTCGCGTTCACACTGTCCTGAAAGAGGACCTGGTTCTCTTCGCGTTCACACTGTCCTGAAAGAGGACCCGGTTCTCTTCGCGTTCACACTGTCCTGAAAGAGGACCCGGTTCTCTTCGCGTTCACACTGTCCTGAAAGAGGACCCGGTTCTCTTCGCGTTCACACTGTCCTGAACGAGGACCCGGTTCTCTTCGCGTTCACACTGTCCTGAACGAGGACCCGGTTCTCTTCGCGTTCACACTGTCCTGAACGAGGACCCGGTTCTCTTCGCGTTCACACTGTCCTGAAAGAGGGCCCGGTTCTCTTCGCGTTCACACTGTCCTGAAAGAGGGCCCGGTTCTCTTCGCGTTCACACTGTCCTGAAAGAGGACCCGGTTCTCTTCGCGTTCACACTGTCCTGAAAGAGGACCCGGTTCTCTTCGGGTTCACACTGTCCTGAAAGAGGACCCGGTTCTCTTCGCGTTCACACTGTCCTGAACGAGGACCCGGTTCTCTTCGCGTTCACACTGTCCTGAAAGAGGACCCGGTTCTCTTCGCGTTCACACTGTCCTGAAAGAGGACCCGGTTCTCTTCGCGTTCACACTGTCCTGAACGAGTACCCAGTTCTCTTCGCGTTCACACTGTCCTGAAAGAGGACCCGGTTCTCTTCGCGTTCACACTGTCCTGAAAGAGGACCCGGTTCTCTTCGCGTTCACACTGTCCTGAAAGAGGACCCGGTTCTCTTCGCGTTCACACTGTCCTGAAAGAGGACCCGGTTCTCTTCGCGTTCACACTGTCCTGAAAGAGGACCCGGTTCTCTTCGCGTTCACACTGTCCTGAAAGAGGACCCGGTTCTCTTCGCGTTCACACTGTCCTGAAAGAGGACCCGGTTCTCTTCGCGTTCACACTGTCCTGAACGAGGACCCGGTTCTCTTCGCGTTCACACTGTCCTGAACGAGGACCCGGTTCTCTTCGCGTTCACACTGTCCTGAACGAGGACCCGGTTCTCTTCGCGTTCACACTGTCCTGAAAGAGGGCCCGGTTCTCTTCGCGTTCACACTGTCCTGAAAGAGGGCCCGGTTCTCTTCGCGTTCACACTGTCCTGAAAGAGGACCCGGTTCTCTTCGCGTTCACACTGTCCTGAAAGAGGACCCGGTTCTCTTCGGGTTCACACTGTCCTGAAAGAGGACCCGGTTCTCTTCGCGTTCACACTGTCCTGAACGAGGACCCGGTTCTCTTCGCGTTCACACTGTCCTGAAAGAGGACCCGGTTCTCTTCGCGTTCACACTGTCCTGAAAGAGGACCCGGTTCTCTTCGCGTTCACACTGTCCTGAACGAGTACCCGGTTCTCTTCGCGTTCACACTGTCCTGAAAGAGGACCCGGTTCTCTTCGCGTTCACACTGTCCTGAAAGAGGACCCGGTTCTCTTCGCGTTCACACTGTCCTGAAAGAGGACCCGGTTCTCTTCGCGTTCACACTGTCCTGAAAGAGGACCCGGTTCTCTTCGCGTTCACACTGTCCTGAAAGAGGACCCGGTTCTCTTCGCGTTCACACTGTCCTGAAAGAGGACCCGGTTCTCTTCGCGTTCACACTGTCCTGAACGAGGACCCGGTTCTCTTCGCGTTCACACTGTCCTGAACGAGGACCCGGTTCTCTTCGCGTTCACACTGTCCTGAACGAGGACCCGGTTCTCTTCGCGTTCACACTGTCCTGAAAGAGGACCCGGTTCTCTTCGCGTTCACACTGTCCTGAAAGAGGAACCCGGTTCTCTTCGCGTTCACACTGTCCTGAACGAGGACCCGGTTCTCTTCGCGTTCACACTGTCCTGAACGAGGACCCGGTTCTCTTCGCGTTCACACTGTCCTGAAAGAGGACCCGGTTCTCTTCGCGTTCACACTGTCCTGAAAGAGGACCCGGTTCTCTTCGCGTTCACACTGTCCTGAAAGAGGACCCGGTTCTCTTCGCGTTCACACTGTCCTGAAAGAGGGCACGGTTCTCTTCGCGTTCACACTGTCCTGAACGAGGACCCGGTTCTCTTCGCGTTCACACTGTCCTGAAAGAGGGCACGGTTCTCTTCGCGTTCACACTGTCCTGAAAGAGGACCCGGTTCTCTTCGCGTTCACACTGTCCTGAAAGAGGGCACGGTTCTCTTCGCGTTCACACTGTCCTGAAAGAGGACCCGGTTCTCTTTGCGTTCACACTGTCCTGAAAGAGGACCCGGTTCTCTTCGCGTTCACACTGTCCTGAAAGAGGACCCGGTTCTCTTCGCGTTCACACTGTCCTGAAAGAGGGCACGGTTCTCTTCGCGTTCACACTGTCCTGAAAGAGGACCCGGTTCTCTTTGCGTTCACACTGTCCTGAAAGGGGACTCAGACCCTTTCTGGTCCACTTTAGTGAATGTTGTCTCAGACTGCTTTGTGTTCAGACTGTTGCTTTCTGGATCGAGTCCAGTTCAGCTGACCTTCAACATCTTTCACTTACATCGTTTGTTCCTCAGTAACCAAGATATTTGTTTGTAAAGATTAGTATTACTGTATGACATTACAAATGCTGTCGTATTAAGTAGTTTATCTTAAAATATATATATAATACTACATATTCTTGCACTAGCTATTTCACACATCCACCTTTGTAACCAACATTTATTTGAATTGTTTTCCTTGATTAATGTTTATTTTATTGCAGAAGGCAATGATCAGCACACAAAAGATAAACAATACAATAAAATAATCAAATAAAGCATTTTATGAAGCCACACAGATCATGAATCGATGTGTGACTGTACCATGATTTACCATGCCTGATGTGTGTGCGAGGATAAAACAGTGCTGTGTTACACACACACACACACACACACACACACACACACACACACACACACACACACACACACGAGCGGAAGTGCAAAAGCTCCGCCCACTCAAGAGTCAAGACATGCCCCTGCTGTGAATAATTACACGCTGTGCCTTTAACTGAGAGTGAGCTGAGCGCCACATGTCTAATGTTTTGTGATAAATGTAATTCAGTGACGCGAACTGCTCAACTTTTTCAGGCAAATGATCCGCTCTGAATTGAAAACATGCATTGACGTGATCCGTGTAATTCCTGAGCGTGACGAGACAAGAAAACGTTTACATTTTAACAGAGGCATACAAATAAAAGTACCGGTACATGTGCGCAAATATGAATGCAAATATTATTTGCCAATAGTTCAAAATAATTATTTCCCAACTAGAACTACAAATCCTATTTATAACCCACATGAAAAAATACTATAGTATATCATAGTAAAGTTTAAGTTATTAAATGATAAATTTAACATATAATAGAAACATTATAATTAAAATAAATAAATTCGATTAAAATAAAGGAATACAAATTAACGATTCATATGAATTAATATTTTTTTTATAAATTTGCTTAAAATTGTAGAGAAAAAAATAAAAAAGTAAGTAAATAAACAAATTATATTTAAATAAATAAATAAACTGTAATTATATATATATATATATATATATATATATATATATATATATATATATATATATATATATATATATAAATAAAGTACATAGATAAATGATATTAAAATAAATACGTTTTTAAATGTTAAATGAACATATTGTCACAATTCACCACACTGTAAAATATTATTTAGAAAATAACTTACCAGGCTGCCTTAAAATTTTGAGTTAATACAATGATTTTTTTTAAATATTTGACAACCTTTATCAAAATATTATTAAAAGATGTTGTAAGCATATTGGGTAATTGTGTGTTTTATTTCTGATGACGCAGCCAAATTGTGCTATTTTAATGATTTATCATTTTTTATGTTGTTCAGATACAATAATATTTTGAGTTTCTATTTATGAAACAAATTTCCTTCATTGTATCAACTCAAATATTTAATTTCAATAAGGGCCTAACTCAGAATTTTAAGGCAACCAGGTGACTTACTTGTTTAAGTTAAACCAACAAAAAACAACACAAATGTTTGACAGTGCAGTGTGAGTGCCCGTGCTCACCACCAGAGGGACTCCAACCCGGACTGTTATTCTATCATAGACTACATTACCCATAATCCTTTGCCCGGATTCAATAGCACTCAATGTTTTACACCTGTGTTCATCACCTCGTTAACTCTGCCTATATGCCATGTTCACGCTGTCTTCCACTGCGAAGTTTCGTTGGAAGTCTTCCCTCTGTCCTTGGTTTGTTTGCCTGACCTGTGTGTGACCTTTGGCCTTTTCTCTACAATTGTGGATTACCCTTTCAATAAATACTGCATTAGGATCTCCAATCCTTCTGTCTCAGAGCGGTACGTCACACAAATAAACGTGTACAAAAATAATGAAAATTTAATTAAATTAGTGTATAAATGCTTAATTGTGTGTGTGTGTGTGTGTGTATATGTGTGTGTGTATGTGTGTGTGTGTGTGTGTGTGTGTGTGTGTGTGTGTGTATATAGACATATAATAAAGTGTTTTTTTTAATTTTTAGTGTATTAATAAAGGACGGTCCTGTGTTTTACTTCTGTCTCTCTCTTCAGATCGAAGAGTTTGATTTGACTTCTGTTAGGCCTACATGTATTCATTTATCAGACGCTTTTATCTAAAGCGATTAACAAAAGAGGAGAGGAAAAAAAAGTATTTAGTCAGCCACTAATTGTGCAAGTTCTCCCGCTTAAAAAGATGAGGCCTATCAATTTCATTACACTTCAACTATGAGAGAAAGAATGGGAAAGAAAATCGCATTGTCTGATTTTTAAATAATTTATTTGCAGTGGAAAATAAGTATTGAGGATGAAATGTTCACTTGCTGCCTAATATATCCCACCCACTAACGGGTGATGAAGAGATCATCAGTGTTATTCACTTCACCTGGTCATAATGTTATGCATGATCAGATAAATGATTAGACTTTTAATTTAGGTGAAGCATCTCTTAACCATTCAGAGGCTAACGGCCCCATGTAATAACCCAGTCTGCATCTAAAGGGAAACGGATGGATGGCAGTGTGTTCTTCAGAATAAACGGTGATCATGTTGGATGTGCTTTACCGAGTTTGGTTATTTCCCCGTCCAGCAGAGTCCAGCAGGATATGATGATGATGTTTAAAGATGAAGAAGACAAACCCCAGCGATCGAGAGGCTGACTCCTCAGTGCGTGGATCTGCTTGTTTGATTAGGTTTTAAGTGTCCTAAAGCATTATTTCACCTGGGCCACTCTGATATCTCTCATATGTTCACCATAAATACCTCTGAATACATTAGTTTCTTGACTTGTTTTTGTGGGTTTTGTGAGCTAATATCATTTAAGGTATAGTTTCCTTAACCCTCTGGTCCCCCCCAGGAAAACCAATGAAATTAATTTTATTTCAATATTTTGTTATTATTATTTAAAATTTCGTGATATGCAATATTTATATAATTTTTATTAGCTTTTTTCCCCATTGAAATTTTTTGTGTGTTATTTTTCAATTAAAACAGTATTCCATGTTAAAATAGAGACAGGGCTTTCAAAATACATTTTTTAAGGCAGTTATTGCCCTCTGGTGGCAGTAAAAACAGGAACCCGGATGTAATGCCCTGTTATGACCACTAGTTCCTGTATAACTATATATAAAGTGGCTTATAAATTCTTTAGTGTTTTTAGACATAAATACTTATTTTTATTAAGTTGTGATTTGGATTTATACTTAGACGATCTCAAAGACTCCTTTTTGTCAAGGTTTAGATGTTTTACATTTTATGTTGATTTGAATGTCAGTTTTTGCATTAATTTGACTACACTCAAACCTGAGCACAGAGGAGAACATTTTCAACAAATAACATCACATTATTATTGAATTTTAACAAAAATGATTTTAACCTCTTATTTGAAACTTTTGGCTCATTTTTACTAAATTAATAACGGCCATACCAGTTCATTTGGACGTGTATATTATCGTGGTTTGTGTGTGTGTGTGTGTGTGTGTGTGTGTGTGTGTGTCTGTTTTGAACTTGATGTGTTAGTGTAACCTCTTTCTTGTTGTGTTTTTTTTACAGCATTGTGGCTGAATTATTGATTTTGTTTCACACACTTGCAAAAATGTGCTCTGTGTTATAATCGCACTATTCGTGTGTGTGTGTGTGTGTGTGTGTGTGTGTGTGGGGGGGGGGGGGTCTTATGAACTCTTGATATTTTACTATCACCCCTACATTGCTGTGCACTTTTCTTCTGGTTCGTGGCTGATTTGTGGTTTGTATCACCAAAAGATTCTCTGGGTTTTTGTGTTTTTGCGAATTTCCCGTTCATTTCCCATAGCGGCCATTCTTGACCACAAAGGAGACTATTTTTTTTACGACTATTTAACATATCCGAATCACCTCCTTGATTTTTTTTGTTTTGTTTTGTTGTGTGTTCACATAGCTAATGCCACAAAAGTCACCAGGTGTCATCCCATTCCGCTCAACCAAAACATTTTAATTTCAAAACGTAAAATGTTTCGGTCATTTTTGACCGAAGAGAGTTTTAAAGGTGCAGTGTGTAGTAGTTATGAGGATCTGTTGACAGAAATACAATATAATATACATAAGTGGTGTATAAAGAGCGTCTCTTAAAATCAGCCGTTTCTATTTACACACACCGCAGGTCCCTTACAGTGAAGACGCCATTTTGTGCCGCCATGTTTCTACAGTAGCCCTAAAGGGACAAACTTCTCTACAGAGCACTAGCTACTGTCTGCTGTCTCAGATAAGCACATTTTTGACCAGTGTCAGCCACCGTAGCTTCTGGATGTGATCAGAAAGGTAGGGGTGAGCAATTCACAACCTCACCACTAGATGCTGCTAAAACTTGCACTGCACCTTTAATGAAGTGCATTGCAGATGTTATGATATACTTGTTATACTTATGAAGAGTCAAGGCAATGCATCTTATATAATTATGTCCTTTACACCGACATAATTGCATTTAAGACACTAATATCTGTCGATACTATGATTTGAATCGTGTTCTCTGAATCGTGACGGAGCTTCGAGAAAGAGACCGAGCAGCTGGAGAGGGACGGGGCGAAGTGTGTGTGTGTGTGTGTGTGTGTGTGTGTGTGAGACAGAGAGAGAGAGAGACAGAGAGAGAGACTGCGCGGGACTCTCATCACGACTCCTGTCAGAGCAGCTCCGCAACCGAAGCGAGACCACTGAGATAAAAACCTTCAGTATTTCCCACATCTCCGCCTTTAGGTAAGCACTCCTGTGTGTGTATGATCTGTGATTAGGAATGAACCGTTCCCAGAGCTCGCACTGTTGTCCGAATAATGAGGTTTGGTCAGGGCAGTACTTCTGATCATCTGCTATGTCATTGTGATGATATAAGTTCCTCGAATATTTTGGCTATTGAGAAATTAAACTCGAACAAAAATAACGTGAACGTTTTCAATTTCAGAATTAAAAGAATTAATTCAGAATTAATTTTCCTGTGTTTGTCTGTGATGTAGTAGAGCATAATCTTTAATCTCTGATATTTGATTTAAAATACGTTTTTGTGTCTGTGTTTTATTCACATGTTGTATTTTATGTTGATCTTTTATGAAATCTTCAGGTTGGAAAAAATCTCGATATTAATAATTAAACATTTTAATTTTGCTTGAAAAAGTTTTGAAAAGTTAGGAATAAATATGATGATGTACATTTAGCCTTCGTGTGCTTTTCACTTGACTGTATAAAAGTTATATAAAAAATCTTTTAAATGTATGAAAGCATCAAAGATCTCATTCACACTCGATCAAGGACTCATAATGTAAAAACTGCACACAATCGTATAAGTATTACAGTATTATTGTAATAAAATGTTCATGTAGTTTTCTCAAAACATAAGATATTGAGCTCATAATGTAATTTAAAAAATTTACATTTTGAGAATTATATTATAAACTCACCAAAATATTTTCATAATTTTCCTTACAGTCTTCGAAATGCAATCAATGCATTAATATTTCTAAATGTTGCATTTGTAGTTTAAGATGTTTTTTTAATGTACTGTAAGGGAATAAAACAATTTAATGGTTTAAAAGCTATATTACAATAATGAAAATGACGTGTTTTTGGTGCGTTAATAATTTTCTCATAATGTAAAAAATGTTATTACAAGATTTTTCACATTTTGATATTTTTATTTTATAATAATACCAATAATGTAATACTTTTTATGTGTAGTTATTAAATGGGGAATTCAGGATGATTGGGACAGTTTTTCCAAGTCATCGCAATGTCAAAAAGTGTCCCAATCATCCGGAAATCACCACACACTGCAAAATGAAGAGAGTTTTTGCTTAAAATAAGATAAATAATCTGCCAATGGGGTGAGAAAAATAATCTTAATTCAAACAGAAAACAAGATTATTTTTCTCACCCCATTGGCAGATTATTTATCTTATTTTAAGCAGAAACTCTCTTCATTTTGAGTTATTTTTCCCCAAAACAAGACAATTACTTTTGCTTGTCTAGTAAATACTTCTTGTTTTAGGAATGTTTAGATGTTTGGACTAGAAACAAGACAAAAATACTGAGTAAGAAGAGCATCTTTTGCGGTGTATTATGAGTTGCTCCGACATCTTTATTGGTCATTGATCCTGAAATCAATGTCTAGACTTTTGCAGGTTTGCAAACATCCCACGATCATGTTTGTCAAAGTAAGACGAGAGCAGCAGGATAAGCTGTCATTAAAGGGTTATTTTCAGACGAGACGTCGATTGACATCCATGGCACAGGGTTGAAGAGCAGATTAATCCTAGCCTGCCGTGGTCATCCTCAGCTCTAGTCAGAATATGAGTCTGATGCTCATTGGGCTGTGATTATGGGGCGTGTTTAACCCAACCAGGAAAGACCTCGATTGGACATTCCAACAACCAATCAGAGCAGCGGAGCGACGCATAACGTTATAAATGTCAACAGAGCTCAACTGCACTGTGTTGCCAAGTCTGCGGTTTTTTCCCGCCGGTTGTTTTCCATGTCTGCGGGTTGAAGCGACCTCAATTATGGGATATATAGACCCAGGAATGCCAATTTTAGCAGCAACCTCGCCAAAATAACACACATTTACCCCCAAACGGCAATTTTTTTTCGGAGGACCCGTTTTTGTAAAAACTTGGCAACCCTGTCTCGCTGGAATAAACGATATTTGCCAGTGTTGTAAATTTAATGATACACATGTAAACTGTATGGCCACACCCTAGCAACCACTTACAGTACCCTAGCAACCGTACTAACACATGGATAAGCCACATCTCAGCTCATGTGGATGGGGACATGGGGATGGGCTTTTAGCAAAACCGGACCCCGAGTTTTGCCACGGCAAGCACCACTCACAATTTCTTCAGGGATTGATCCTAATGATACACAGAGCACTTCCCAACACGATCATCATTACTGAGAGAAATAGTGAAGGTGATGCAGATACAAACAAGCTCTCCGTTTAGGATTAGAACAAATATAACCCAAGCCCCTTTGATGACGAGATGATTACGCTTCTGTTGATCATCTGTCCGTCATCGGCTAAAGCCCGCCCTGATGATCTCATTGGTCAGTTTCTGTTGATCATCTGTCCGTCATCGGCTAAAGCCCGCCCTGATGATCTCATTGGTCAGTTTCTGTTGATCATCTGTCCGTCATCGGCTAAAGCCCGCCCTGATGATCTCATTGGTCAGTTTCTGTTGATCATCTGTCCGTCATCGGCTAAAGCCCGCCCTGATGATCTCATTGGTCAGTTTCTGTTGATCATCTGTCCGTCATCGGCTAAAGCCCGCCCTGATGATCTCATTGGTCAGTTTCTGTCAGGCATAATTACTCCTCTATGATCAAGTCCAGACCGAACCCGAGCTCAGATGTTGTGGGCGGGGCTGCGTGTGGCTGTGGGCGGGGCTGAGTGTTGCTGTGGGCGGGGCTGAGTGTGGCTGTGGGCGGGGCTGAGTGTGGCTGTGGGAGTGTGGCTGTGGGCGGGCTGAGTGTGGCTGTGGGCGGGGCTGAGTGTGGCTGTGGGCGGGGCTGAGTTCGGCTGGCATTCAGGCTAGATTAATCCAGCACAGTTAGTTCGATAACTTCCTCTTCTTCCTGACTGTAGGCCTGATGGATGAGCATTTCGACCAGAACCGAGCCCGCGGACGGGCCAACGGGTCACTCAGCCCGACCCACAGCGCCCACTGCAGCCTGTTCCGGACGCGCACCCTCAAAGCCCTCAGCTCGGAGAAGAAGGCCAAGAAAGTTCGCTTCTACCGCAACGGCGACCGTTACTTCAACGGCTCAGTGTACGCCATCTCATCGGACCGCATCAGAACCTTCGACGCTTTACTGGCCGACCTGACCCGAACGCTCTCAGACAATGTCAACCTGCCGCAGGGCGTCCGGGTCATCTACGCCATCGACGGCTCCAGAAAAATCACCAGCATCGAGCAGCTGGTGGAAGGTGAGAAGTTAATAATGCAGTGCTGGGGAAAGGTAATATTGCGTTACTCCTTTAAAGGGGTTAGTTCAGCCAGAAATGAAACTCCTCCCCCTAATGTCGCTCCACACCCGTAAGACCTCCGCTCATCTTCACACACAGTTTAAGATATTTTATATTTAGTCCGAGAGCGTATGCAAGTGTATGCACACTATACTGTCCATGTCCAGAAAGGGAATAAAAACATCATCACAGTAGTCCATATGAGACATCAGTGGGTTAATTAGAGTCTCTTGAAGCATCCAAAATACATTTGGGTCCAAAAATAACAAAAACTACGACTTTATTCAGCATTGGCTTCTCTTCCGCGTTTGTGTTCAATCCTCAAATAAAGATTCAAACGGTTATGAATCGGCGAATCGATTCATGATTCGGATCGCCAATGTCACGTGATTTCAGCCGTTTGACACGCGATCCGAATCATGAATCAATTCGCTGATTCATAACCGTTTGAATCTTTATTTGAGGATTGAATCTTTAAATGAGTAGTTTTATATTCCTCCAATGTTTTTAATTAGATTATGTTGTTTGCAATGCCTCATGGGATTGTAGTTCTTTCCCTCAGTCGCGTACTTTTGATTTTCTAAACCTATCCTTCAGTGGGGAGTGAGAATATCTTGAGATCATGCAAAAAAGTATGAATGAGATTATATAAATTCATGCAATTTGCCAAAATATAAAATAGTTACGAACTGGCATGAGAGCGTTTGCACGTGTCTGTGTGAACAGCGATTTCATTTTAATAGTCTGTTGTTGCTTATTGTTTTATGAGAGACTTAAATATCACATTTGGATTCAAAATGAAAGCAGTGGATGACCCAAAAACCAGGCCACTCGATGATGAGCATTTAAGTCTGCATGACTTTGGCTTAAATCAATGCGTTTTAGCAGCAGTGCCTCGGGTCTTTACCCTAAAAATGAATGTCAAGCACACGTCATCTTTACTGAAGAATCTAACACACGTTTTTTTGATGATTGTAGGTGAGAGTTATGTGTGTGGCTCCACCGAAGCCTTTAAAAAGCTCGACTACTCCAATAACGTCAGCCCGAACTGGTCTGTGAACGTGAGGGCTTTGGGTTCCAGCAAATGCCCGACGTCTCTAGCCAGCTCGAAATCAGGAGTGCAGTGCAAAGAGGGCAGAGATTTCATCAGACCTAAACTGGTGACGGTCATCCGCAGCGGGGTCAAGCCCAGAAAGGCCATCCGCATCCTGCTCAACAAGAAGACGGCTCACTCCTTCGAGCAAGTCCTCGCTGACATCACAGACGCCATAAAGCTGGACTCCGGCGCGGTCAAGAGGATCTACACCCTCGAGGGGAAACAGGTACGACTGCTCCTTTATTCATGAGTTGGCACGGAAAGCCATTGCACATGGGATTCCCAGATCGTTGACATGCTAGTGAGATAAAAATCAGGGGTGCACAAACAAGAGACCCACAAAGCTGGAAAATAGGCATTCACCCACATCTGACAGGTTGGTGTTCATTTGTAAACCAGAATAGTATAGGCAAAATAGTGTAATAACACCAACAACTTCCGCTAGGTAAGTTCAAAATACTAGCGCGATCATAGGTGTGTGTGTGTGCGTGTGTGTGTGTGTATATATATCATTGGCGTCGGAAGCAAATAAAAAGTGGGTGGACCAGTAGCGGCTAAAGCAAAATATTACCCCAGATAAAAAATTTGATACAATTTTATTGTAATTTTATATTGTATTTTAAATTGTCATAATACATCACAGTATTACATTTTTTTCTGTATTTTTGATCAAATAAATGCAGGCTTGATGAGCAGAAGTAACTTCTTTCAAAAACATTTCAAATAGTAATGTGTCCAAACGTTTGGCCTGTGCTGTGTATAGAGATTCCTCATTAGTGCCTTCACGGATCGGCCAAATGAGGCATCTATGTAAATATATCTATGATCGCGCCGGTATTTTAACCTCACTCACCGGAAGTAATGGCGATGGGAACACTAGATGAGATTCGCCTGATATGAGGTATAAAATAACACAAATACTGTTGTGTTTCTGGCAGAAAGCGATCGCTTCGGGTCTTCGGCTCATCAGTGTGTCTCCGCGAGCCTCAGGGTTTAATATGGATTCGTATGTCGGTGTGTTTTTTACTCTCATAGAAATACACCCCACTGACAAAAACTGTGTTCACGAGGATACTTCATCCTAAAATGAGCATTTTGACACATAGACGTGTGTCTAACCGTTCAAGCCCAATAAAGCACCAAATATATCTCCGTTCATAAACTCTGTGAGATGCGGCTGTGTGTGTGTGTGTGTGTCTGACTGAGGTCAGAAACAGCAGTCTCTCGTGCAAATGGAGAAATTAATCATATTTCGCTGCTGACTGTGATTTAAAGGCTTAAAATGACTGTTTTACACTGAAATGCTTGGAAACGTATGGAAATGAACAGTTTTAACGTGTCATTAACCGTGACTCCGCCCCTTCTCTCTGTTTTCAAAAACTAGGATCTAGACGAATCCCAATAATGACATATTGTTGATCAAAAACTGTAAATTTAGCTGAAAAGTGACACGTTTTTTTAATCAGTCAGCTGGGTTACTCTTCTCAAATATACATGGACATTAAAGTGTTATGATGAGCTGTTCGTCTCTGGTAAAACCTCTAGAAATCGACAGTCAGACAATGTGGCTTTTGGGTTTTAATCTTTATAAAATGAATTAATACCACAAGCCTTGAATTATGAATAATGAAGTCTTTACAAGCAGAAACCTCCGCCTAACCTGCAGATGGAGTGTGGTTTATGAATGGGAGTGGGAGTGTGTGTGTGTGTGTGTGTGTGTGTGTGTGTTTGCCCACACACACACTCAGAGCGCGAGAAGCGTGTCTCAGAGCACACAGAAATAACTCGCTCTCCTTTATATTCCTCCGTGCCGCTCAGCTGAAGGACACACACTCGGATAAATACACGATCTGCATAAATGTATGCACACACATTTTCTGTCTTTTTAATATAATTTAATGCAGTGTTTGTACAGCAAATTCTATTATCAGGATGACATCTTGAGTGAAAAGTGGCATTTTATAAATGCATAATTGAAATGTTATATTTGTGTTTGGTTTGTGGCTTTATCCCTCAGTTTGAGCATCATGTGCTTCACTGGGAAGATATCGAACCTTTTGTTATATACGTTTTGTGGTGTAGTAGCCTAGAATCTGAAATATTTCTTATGCATCTTACAGCATAATGTTTTTTTAGGTTTAAATGTAAATATGGTGTGGGCTTTTGCACGGCACTGTACATGAACAGGTCAAATGTGCACATATTAAAGAGACGCATGTGGCTGAAATTCATTAAACACGAATTAATCTGCACACGGATCCGTTACCTCCGCCAGAGTTTCAGATCTTTAATATTTGAAAACCTCTAAATCACCTTGAATTCAGGAAACTGGAGCATAGACGGAATTGCTGTAAAAAGTGAGATAGGTAGAGTATGTTATACTGACGAATGCTTAGTGAGTATAGTTCACTTACACAGTTCTAGTAACTAAAGATCATTTGATCATTTACTATAGATAACATGTCAGTTTTACCATGTTGTGTTTTGCGTGCTTTAAGGGACAGTTGGGTAAAGGGACAATTACATTTCTGCCATCATTTACTGTCCCTCATGTCGTTCCAAACCTGCATGAGTTTCTGTCTTCTGCTGAACACAAAAGAAGATATTTGGAAGAATGTTTGTAACCAAGCAGAGAGCAACCATTGACTACTATAGTATTTTTTCCCCTACTATGGTAGTCAGTGGTTTCTATCTCTGCTTATTTACAAACATTCTTCCAAATATCTTCTTTTGTGTTCAGCATTCATGATTCGGATCGCGTGTCGAACTGCTGAAATCACGTGACATTGGCGATCCGATTCATGAATCGATTCGCTGATTCATAACCGTTTGAATCTTTATCTGAGGATTGAACACAAACGCGGAAGAGAAGCCAATGCTGAATAAAGTCGTAGTTTTTGTTATTTTTGGACCCAAATGTATTTTGGATGCTTCAAGAGACTCTAATTAACCCACTGATGTCTCATATGGACTACTGTGATGATGTTTTTATTCCCTTTCTGGACATGGACAGTATAGTGTGCATACAGTTGCATACGCTCTCGGACTAAATATAAAATATCTTAAACTGTGTGTGAAGATGAACGGAGGTCTTACGGGTGTGGAGCGACATTAGGGAGAGGAGTTAATGACAGACATTTCATTATTGGCTGAACTAACCCTTTAATCTTACCGTGGGTTTTCTGAGTGAAGTGAATAGTATAATTAAGTTAAGACTAACTAAAGCGAACTAAAAAGTGTGAGTTGGAATCACTATTGGAGTCGAGTAGCTGTATTGAGCAACAAATATGTATTTAAAAAAAGAAACAAAGTCTTTTCAGCTTTCCAGACATTCTCCCTGCGGTCTGATCTGATCACAGTAAAGCCCATCCAGATAAAGTAGGAGCATTATGGGTCGCACTATTTTTAGATCACGGATCGATCGGGCCTGAGGGAGTCTAATGACCCAGCCTGACTCTGTCCCCATACAGTCATGAACAAAAGCACCAAAAACCAGGAAGGACAGACAAAGACAGAAAGAGAAAAGAGAGAATAGAGTGAATAAAAGGTCAGGTGTACAATTAACAATGCAATAAAAGTGTCTCTTCCTGATTTTTGTTGAGTTTGAATGCAGGCTCCAGGTGTGGAAGCGGCGTATGTCAACATTACTCCTGCTGTGCGTGTCTGATGAATTACTGGAGGAAATCTGAGCGTGTCGGGATTGTTAGATACGTTCAGTGTTGAAGTAATGGATTATCTTCTACATAACAGGACTGTGCTCGCTGTTTGTTTTTGGTCTTATATCATTGTACATATTATGTCATGAATTCAGTTTAATGTGCTGAGTGAGAGTTTGAAGAGAGCTGAGGCAGGATATTATTCAATAAACCACAAGTTTTAGCATTTAAACACAGCAGAAAAATGCTACAACTTGTGGATTAAAGTGTTATTTTATGCATTTTTCAGTAAAGGGAAAGATAATGTTAGTTTATGATAACACTGTAAAAGATTATTTAAAAAATAAGTTACCTGCCTTAAAGTTTTGAGACTCAAATGATTCAGGCCCTTCATAGACATGTTTACTCTACTTAAAAAAATTCTAATTTTGACACAATTTAATTGTGTTCAATCAGCCTAAAATATTTAAACCTGAAGTTTACTTAATTAATTTGTGTTAAAACTACATGAAATATTTGAGTTGACATAACTAAGTGGGCAGTGGATCTGTAGTTCCCAGCATGCTTTGCAAGGGCCTGTGTTAGGAGAGTAAATTTAGGGATTAAAGTGTTATTTTATGCATTTTTCAGTAAAGGGGAATGTGTTTATGCTACACTGTAAAGAAATATTTTAAAAATAAGTTACCTGCCTTAAAGTTAGAGTCAATTGAAATTACAAATTTGAGTTAATACAATGAACATTTTTGAGAATCGACAACCTTTCTAAAATTTAAGGCAACCTGGTTACTTACTTTTTTAAGTTAAAACAACATTTTTTACTCAGTGTAGTGTTTAATGTGCAGTTAGGTTAGACATTGAGGAGTTTCTGTAATTTGTGGTTAGCGTTCCCTTTATCGAGTGACGACACTCTGGGGAACGCCCTCGGCGTGACGTCTCTGAAGCATGAATGAAATCTGCCACCAATCTGATTGGTGCCGCGTCATGACTGTCACGTCACAAACACAAAGGAAAATGGTGCGAGGACTCATGTGCAAAGAAGTGGTAATTTATTATAAAATGAAACATAAATACAAAACAAAACCCACAAGGGGGCAAAAATACGTAATCTAAACATAATCTCAAAAACATACCAGAACAGAATCACAGGAAGGACGGGAGACGCAGACATTACAACGATACCACAAAGACTGACAAACACCAGGAGCTTATAACAGGAAACAAATGAGGAAACACAGGTGGGAGAAATCAAACACTAATTAGATAACAAGGGGGGAGGGATCAGACAATGACAGAAGCACAAAGGCCATACTGACAAAACCCACATGTGCACACAAGACAGGACAGGCATGTGACAATGACGTAGTAAGTGACGGCATATGCGGAAGCTATAAGAAGATAGCGACAGAGTGTGGTCACTCTACGACGCGGTGTCTCGTTCCCGCTCAGGGAACAAGGGTTATACACATAACCCGAGACGTTATGCAGAAGAGTGGCGGTGTTTAGGCCGGGCGTACAGTCACAGGGTGCTCTGGTGTAGGTTCATGCTTCATGTTTTTAGGTTTTCATGTTCACTGCAGGTTTTGTCATGTGACTCTGTGCCCTCATGTGTTCCTGCCTCGTGTTCCTTGTCACCTTTTGAAGATTTGGTTTATGGTTGATCATTGTTCACAGGTGTCCCGTGTCTTGTCATTAGCCCGTGTGTGTTTGAGCCCTCATGTTTGCCATGGTCTTTGTCAGTTATTGGTGCTGTAACCCGCTGTCGGTGAGTGTTTGTTATTGTCAAGTAAAGGTCAAGTAAAGGTCAAGTCTTTTGTTTATGTTTATGATTTTGATTAAAAAGACTGCACTTGTGTTCTCATATCGCCTCCAGTGGCTCTAATGTTACACGTACGGTAATAAACATAGTTATTGGAATTTCTGCTCTCAATTAAATTTGAATTGTTATTTTTGCATTTTATTTCTAAAAATATGCTTGTTGTTATTTAAATTGATAAATGTGTTAACCTTACATAAACTTTTATAAAATTGACATAACATTATTAAGTAAACTGCACATATAAACATTATACAGTAACACATTCTAATGGTTTCTATCTTCTCAGACATTTTGTCAGCTTTACTTTTGAATTTCTTTTCAGAATTTTTGTTCATATAACTACATTTTTATTTGTAAAAATTGCTCAATATAGTTTGACGCATCTATTTTAAATAAATTCAAGAAGTCATTTTTTTGAGTGTACATGCAAATGAACCGTTGCCCTGTGGAAGAAAAATAATGATTTATGCTTTCATTTGGTGAATTAAATCACGTTTGTCTTCTGCTCTGGTTCAGGTTATGGCGTATCAACATCTGCATATTTCAGGAAAGGCTTTGAGTTGATTGGAAAGCTAATTATAAATGCATAGAATAAATCTGGGAAGGTTTGAGATGGATGTGGTTTTCCCAGGTGTAAATGTGTCTCTTTAAGCTACAGCTCTTGTGCAAACGTGTGTTGTTCTGTTCCTGCGAGTCTGAGTCCGACAGAAGCAGCATCTGCCTCTCGCACCTGTAAATATAGACATCAGATGTTAGAACACACGCCTGTGTCTGCATGTGGAAATGAGATGTGAATGAATCGGAGAGATCTGGGTTTTTGGGTCTTTGCGTGAGTCTCACGGCACCTCGTGATAACCTGAATAATGAGGACAGACCGCAGATCAAGGTCTTATTCCTGAGACTGTCCTCTGGAGTTATCCTATAGGAACTGAAGTGTGGATTGTGTCCGGTTTTCAGTACTAGAACAGAGCAAAACACGACAGCTCTGTATAGATGAAAAAGTGTGTGTGTGTGTGTGTGTGTGTGTGTGTGTGTGTGTGTGTGTGTGTGTGTGTGTGTGTGTGTGAGCATGTAATTGTCCAAAACGTCATGGTGAAGCATTAAGATTTCCTTTCACTGGAACTAAGGGGCCAAGCCCTGAAAAACAACCCTACCCCATAATCCCCCCTCCACCAAACTTTACACTTGGCACAATGCAGTCAGGTGAGTCCCGTTCTCCTGGCGACGGCCAAACCCAGACTCGTCCATGTGATTGTCAGACTGAAGCGTGATTGGTCGCTCAGAGAACACGTCTCACTGCTCTAGAGTCCAGTAGCGGCTGCTTTACTCCACTGCATCCCATGCTTTGCATTGCTCTTGGTGATGTAAGGCTTGGATGAGCTGCTCGGCCATGGAAACCCATTCCATGAAGCTCTCTCCGCTGTTCTTGAGCTCATCTGAAGGCCACAGAAGTCTGGAGGTCTGGAGCTGTTGACTCTGCAGAAAGTTGGTGACTTCTGCACACTGTGACCCTCAGCATGCGCTGACCCCGCTCTGGGATTTAACACTTCGTGGCTGAGTTGCTGTTGTTCCCAATGGCTTCCTCTTTGTTCTAATCCCACTAACAGTTGAGCGTGGAATATTTAGTAGTGAGGAAATGTCAGGAATGGACTTATTGCACAGGTGTCAGCCTATCACGGCCCCACGCTTGAGTTCACTGAGCTCCTGAGAGCGACCCATTCTTTCACTAATGTGTGTAGAAGCGTCTGCAGGCCGAGAGCTGGAGTTATACACCTGTGGCCATGAAGAGACTGAACACCTGAACTCAGTGACCCAATACTTCTGGCAGTATAGTATATTTTGATGAATGATATTATCCATATCTTTAAAAACAATGGGGTCCAAAACACCACTGGTGATGAATTTTATTGCATGGACATTCTTACAAATCATGTTCCGAAGAAAACACATTTGGAACAGATTTAAATTTTTGGGTGAACCGTCCCTTTAAATTCTGTCAGAACTAACCCGTTTGCCGTTTAACTCTCCACATGATTGTTCAGTCCGTCTCTGTCTCCCTCACACATCTATGCGGTGTGTGTAGAGCAGTTGTGGCTCATCTTTCCTCTTAAAGCACAGGACTTTAGACGTGAGCTAATTTTATCCATGCTTTTTGCTCCCTTATGATCTCTTCTTCCAAAAAAACTGATCCCCCCCCAACAGTTTCTATGACGATGTGATCCAGTTGCTTAGTAACGGTCTGAGCCTTTGTGACGTCACTGTGGGCAGTGGTGTGTGTGTGTGTGTGTGTGTGTGTGAGGAGTTCAGTCTGAAGGAGAGGTGGATGTATGATAAGTGGTTTAGGCCTTGGACATTGCTCTCTTGATCTCATTGGTTAAGCCTATGTTTACACACACACACACACACACACACACACACACACACACACACACACACACACACACACACACACACACACACACACACACACACACACACACACACACACGCGCACACACACACACACACACACACACACACTGCCCCTAAACCTACCCATCACAGGAAACATTCTGCATTTTTACTTTCTCATAAAAACTCCTCCTGTGTGATTTATAAGCCTTTTGTAAAGTGGGGCCATGGGTAATGTCCTCATATTTCACCCTCTCCTGTAATACACATTATACACATTTGTGTCCTGATATTTCAAAAACATGCCCCCACACACACACACACACACACACACACACACACACACACACACACACACACACACTCTCTCTCTCTCTCTCTGAATGACTTCTGGCTTTAGGCCGAGACGGAGACACAGCAGGCGTGTAATCGGCATCACTCATGTGTTTGCTCTGCCTGGAGTTTGTCGTATGGACGTAACTGATTTTCTGCCCCATTGCATACACACATACACACACACACACACACACACACACACACACACACACACACACACACACACACACACATTGCTTAATTATCCGTGTGTTTCAGTCTCCGTCGTCTGGAGGGCTGCTCACCTCTCCTTCCCCTCCTGACCAATCAGACGGCCAGATTTCCTGCCTTTGGCATATAGTCCCCGGTCACTGCGGTCCGCAGAATTTCTTTGTTTCCTGGTGAGAAAAATGCAAATCTGGATTAATGACCCAATCTAAGACTGAGGTTGTAATGTTCTCATGTGTTGTATTTAGTAAAAATAAAGAGGCAAATTGCATCACTTGTGGCGCTGCATTAAAACATCAAGTCTTTGTCATTCGTTTCAGCAAACGGCCTCCTTCCTTTCCATTAGACTCATGATAGAAGCTGATTCACAAAACTCAACTCTGAGCCGGTTCACACACGAGCTTCCGCTTGTTAACCCGTGGGGTTTAATCTGGAGTCGGCCCACCCTCTCTAACAGCTCCAGCTCTTCTGGGAAGGCTTTCCTCAAGGTTTAGGAGTGTGTTTATGGGGATTTTTGCCCATTCTTCTAGAAGCTCATTTGTGAGGTCAGGCACTGATGTTGGACGAGAAGGCCTGGCTCTCAGTCTCCGCTCTAATTCATCCCAAAGCTGTTCTATCGGGTTGAGCTCAGGACTCTGTGCAGGCCAGTCCAGTTCCTCCACACCAAACTCCTCATCCATGTCTTTATGGAGCGACGCTTTGTGCACTGGAGCGCAGTCATGCTGGGACAGGAAGGGGCCGTCCACAAACTGATCACACAAAGTCAGGAGCATGAAATTGCCCAAAATGTCTTGGTGAAGCATTAAGAGTTCCTTTGACTGGAACTAAGGGGCCAAGCCCTGAAAAACAGCCCCACCCCATAATCCCCCCTCCACCAAACTTGTTACCTTATTTCCAATAATTAATTTCATAAACTTAGTGCTGCAACAACACAAACGGCATCTGAACATGAACAGTGAATTCTTCCACTAATTGTTGATTCAGTGATGATGTATTGTGAGTATGATCTGGAGGTCTGATTTCAGTCAGTCTGCTGAGTCACTCCAACCCAGGTGTGTGTGTGTGTGTGTGTGTGTGTGTGTGTGTGTGTGTGTGTGTGTGTGAACAGGTTCTGTTTGGGCAATAAAACAATGAGCAAAACACAGCAAATGTGCCCTCAATGCAAATCATTATAGTGCGTGTCTACTGCCAAAACAGCACACAATGAAAGACAGAAAACGAAGGGCATTTATATCTGTCTTTTAAACTCAACCTTTAGTTTTGCTCATTTTGTTCTGTTTTTCATAAGTGTAGCTGCTTCTAATGTTCTTGGATGACTTTGAAAATGATATGCTCCTAATTAATTCCCCATCCTCCTCATCCTCACCATACCCCTATGTGTGCTGTAATAATAACGCTTTCTAATGAGAGAGAGACTCATCAAAGAGAGGAGGATCATCCGCAGCCTTTCCTTACTTCTGTAATAATAATCTCTCCCACTTCTGGCACAGAATCTGTCTTATGTAATTGAGAACTTATGTAACTGCTCCTGTAGTCTGCTCGGCATTTAGCAGGCCTGATTTAGGAGATCAAGATGGCAGCTAATTCATCACATTACAGCAGACAGTGACATTATTAGGGCCGCGTTCCCTCGAGTCCTGAAGCTCTTAAAGGAACAGCGCGCACAAACATATTCTGCTCTGAATCATTTCAAGCGTACAGGATTTTTCTTTCTTCTGTGAAACTGAAAACGAGATATTAGGTCAAATGTTTAGGCTGGTCTTGCTTTAAAAATGACTAAAAGGCATCATAAAAGCACTTTAAATGATGTCCCAATGACTGAAATTTACACTACTGTTCAAAACTTTGGGGATTTTTGTGATGTTTCTGAAAGAAGTCCCTTATGCATTTATCTGATCACCGTCATTACTCCAGTCTTCAGGCACTTTTATGATGGACAGATGCAGTTTTATGATGGATAGATGCACTTTTATGATGGACAGATGCACTTTTATGATGGACAGATGCACTTTTATGATGGACAGGTGCACTTTTATGATGGACAGATGCACTTTTATGATGGACAGATGCACTTTTATGATAGATGCACTTTTATGATGGACAGGTGCACTTTTATGATGGACAGATGCACTTTTATGATGGACAGGTGCACTTTTATGATGGACAGATGCACTTTTATGATGGACAGGTGCACTTTTATGATGGATAGATGCACTTTTATGATGGACAGATGCACTTTAATGATGGATAGGTGCACTTTTATGATGGACAGATGCACTTTTATGATGGACAGATGCACTTTTATGATGGACAGATGCACTTTTATGATGGACAGATGCACTTTTATGATGGACAGATGCACTTTAATGATGGATAGAGGCACTTTTATGATGGACAGATGCACTTTAATGATGGACAGATGCACTTTTATGATGGACAGATGCACTTTAATGATGGACAGATGCACTTTTATGATGGACAGATGCACTTTAATGATGGATAGGTGCACTTTTATGATGGACAGATGCACTTTTATGATGGACAGATGCACTTTTATGATGGATAGATGCACTTTTATGATGGATAGATGCACTTTTATGATGGACAGGTGCACTTTTATGATGGACAGATGCACTTTTATGATGGACAGGTGCACTTTTATGATGGACAGATGCACTTTTATGATGGATAGATGCACTTTTATGATGGACAGATGCACTTTTATGATGGATAGATGCACTTTTATGATGGACAGATGCACTTTAATGATGGACAGATGCACTTTTATGATGGACAGATGCACTTTAATGATGGATAGGTGCACTTTTATGATGGACAGATGCACTTTTATGATGGACAGATGCACTTTTATGATGGATAGATGCACTTTTATGATGGACAGATGCACTTTTATGATGGACAGATGCACTTTTATGATGGACAGGTGCACTTTTATGATGGATAGATGCACTTTTATGATGGATAGATGCACTTTTATGATGGACAGGTGCACTTTTATGATGGATAGATGCACTTTTATGATGGATAGATGCACTTTTATGATGGACAGATGCACTTTTATGATGGATAGATGCACTTTTATGATGGATAGATGCACTTTTATGATGGACAGATGCACTTTTATGATGGACAGATGCACTTTTATGATGGACAGATGCACTTTAATGATGGATAGGTGCACTTTTATGATGGACAGATGCACTTTTATGATGGACAGATGCACTTTTATGATGGACAGATGCACTTTTATGATGGATAGATGCACTTTTATGATGGATAGATGCACTTTTATGGACTTCAAAACATAAACAGCCATTCACTGCCATTATAGTAGTAAATAGGGATGCACCGATACCACTTTTTGGGAAAATGAGTACAAGTACGAGTACTTGCATTTCAGTACTCGCCGATACCGATACAGAGTACTTAAAAAAAACATGATTTAAATTTACAGGTAACAGCTTTACTTTAAAAACAAGGGACTAGTTTGGAATTAAGAACATTTATTTAAAATGAAAAGCATGTTGTATGCAACATATTACAGAATAAATAATTATTTTTAAAAAAATTAAACAGTGACAGTGCAACTCAAGTATTTTTTTCATAAAAGTATATAAATTCTGCGGAATTGTTTCGCATGTAATATGGCTTGTTGCAGCGTGAAACTCGTCTATCCACTGGGAGGTTGGGCTAATTAGTGACATGGGGCTAACACTGCTTGTCCAAATATCCGTGGTGAAATTAAACGAAGAGGAGGCTTGCAGTAGGCTGTGGATATGTTTTTTCACGTAGTCGTGTAGTTTAGGCAGCTCCGTGTCAGTCATGTAGCAGCGGCTTGGGACATCATATCTGGGCTCCAGAACATGGAGGAGACGCATGAATCCCACATTTTCTACCTCTGAAAGTGGCTGGTCACTCAATGCAATGTACTCGATGATTGCCTGTGTTATTCTCACAGCACGTGGATTGTCTCTGGACATTTTCTCTCGTCTTGCAAGAGTTTGCTGATGTGTGGGTTGTGTTGGTTTAGAAGCGTGGGTAAACTCTTTGTACTCATAACTTTGTACTAAATGCGCTACCTTTTGAGCCTCCTCTGGACAATTTCGCTGAGCACAATTTGCAGTCCGCCTTTGTTTTGTCGTATTCATGAACTTTGAAATAGTTCCACACTGCTGACGTATCTCGTCTTGTCTCACCTTCTCCCCGCTCTGAGCTGTAGCCGGGCCTGGGGGCGGGCACTCGGCACCTGTGATTAACCCCTTACACGCCGCTCAAGCATAGACATTTCTCAGACCATGGTATCGTCCCCGGTATCGGGGGACTTTTAACGAGTACGAGTACTTTCGAAAATGTGGTATCGAGGCCGATACCAGATACCGGTATCGGTATCGGTGCATCCCTAGTAGTAAAATAAGTAAAATAACTCTGAAAGAAGAAAGTCATACACACCTAGGATGAGCTGAGGATATGGACACATTTACTGGTGCATTTATGATGCTTAACGATCACCTAAGGGGTGTCATTATAGAGAAAAACCAGAACGTGAGTGTCCTGCCTAACATCTCCTTTTGTGTTTCACAGAAGAGCGAAACCCCTGGACCTAAAAGATTTCACATTTGACACGATCAAACGTCAGGGCGTCACATTCATGTCATCCCAATGCAGAGCGAGCCAAAGACAGGCGTTAGTTTGAGGACCGCTCCGATGGAGGCGGGGGCGTCAGATCTTCAGTCTGTTCTCTGACGGGCTTCTTCTGTTCGATGAGACACGAGCCTCCCACGACCATAATGCTGTCATACCGCCTCATTTTCTTCCCTCACTCCCTCGAAACACACACACACACACACACATTTGTTTTTGTGACATATGGCGACATTCCATAGGCGTAATGGATTTTATACTGTACAAACCGTATTTTCTATCCCTTTACACTGCCCCTGCCCCTAAACCTACCCATCACACACACACACACACACACACACACACACACACACACACACACACACACACACACACTGCCCCTAAACCTACCCATCACAGGAAACATTCTGCATTTTTACTTTCTCAAAAAAACATCATTTAGTATGTTTTTAAGCCCATTTGAATTATGAGGACATTTGATATGTCCTCATAAACCACATTTATAGTGTAATACCAGTGTAATACCCATGTAGTTATACAAATTTGTGTCCTCATAAACCACATTTATAGTGTAATACCAGTGTAATACCCATGTAGTTATACAAATTTGTGTCCTCATAAACCACATAAACAGGCTCACACACACACACACACACACACACACACACACACACACACACACACACACACACACACACACACACAGACACACACACACACACGCACACACACACGCACACTCAAGCCGTGTCCTGCTTACAATTTCTCTGGTTTTAAACATTCTGGGACACATTTGGGATAATGTACACAAGTCAACAGAATATAAAACAGTGCTCAAGTGGCTTTCAGATATTTTATCCAAAAATCTTACATATTGTGCCTTTAAACCTGACCTGAACCCATAGTTTCCTTATATTACCCTTCTACTTTCACATACGGCAAAAAAGTGCAACCACTGAAGGTGCTTTAAACACACAATAACCAGATTTATGGTGACTGTAAACAATTTAAATAAATGCATTTTGAAAATATGATGATTTAAAGGAAATCAAATAGTTAAACTCATGATATTTCTCTTGTGGTAGA
>NC_090194.1:535000-565000 GCF_024679245.1 Pseudorasbora parva
GGGTGTGTGTGATGCCTCAAAAATCCACACACCTCTAGGCCAGACCCTCAGTCACTCCTCAGAGACCAAATACACACTTTAGAAAACAAGAAACATAAAGCAAAATCATAACTGGAAATAATCTTATTTCTTATTACTGAAAAAAAAAAATTCTTATTTCAAAAAGGGAATAAAAACATCATCAAAGTAGTCCATGGGCCCTATTTTAACGATCTGAAACGCAAGTGTCAAAGCGCGAAGCACAAGTCACTTTGTGGGCGGGTCTCGGCGCTGTTGCTATTTTCCCGGCGGGATAAATGGCTCTTGTGCCCGGCTCTCAAATCTAAAATGGGTTGGTCTGAAGTAGCTTCATTATTCATAGGTGTGGTTTGGGCGTAACGTGAATAAACCAATCAGAGCGGCATCCAACATTCCCTTTAAAAGCAGCTGCGCAAGTTCCCTTATGGGTCGCTATTATTATGGCGTATTTACCAGGCGCACGCCAGGAGCGGTTCACAGCCGAGGAGACTGATGTTCTTGTAGAGCAGAGAAAGACAGAGGAGTTGTGTAGAGTGGGGATGGAGAAACACACCCAAAAGAGCGGCGGTTAAACAGTTTATTCAGTTTTTCAGTCGATTTTTTTTTTGTTTGTCAGATGTCCTTATATTCATATATGTCTTGTCACTATAGGGCAAACAGGTCTGATCCTTAATTACTACAATTAGCCTGAATAATTTGTAAGCTAGATTTATGCCTATTTTTTCACATCTTCGTGGCACACCACAATGATTTCCGTCATCTCATGTGTTAATATTTTTTTTAGTGTAACAATTTATGATTTGCAAAAATAACTGTTGCATCTGTGTAGATTACATGAGCAAAGTGTCTGCGCGTTGTTTATGGTCAAGCATGCGCTCTTCAAATAGCATAATGAACAACGCGCCGCTGACTTTAGACTGGGTTTTTTCTGGTCAGTGGCGCAACTGTTTAATGGAACAGCAAAATAGCTCCAGGGATTGTTTGCGCCGGAACACGCCTCCTCTTTTGCGCTGAACCGCCCAGGGAGCACAAGTTCATTCACTAGTTTAGCGACGTGCTTCTGTGGAGGGGAAAGCGCGCTTTGCGCCGGTGCAAAATAGGAATGACACATGCGGCGGTGTACAAAGTCAATTGCGCTGGGTGCAAGATAGGGCCCCATATGAGACATCAGTGGGTTAATTAGAGTCTCTTGAAGCATCAGAAATACATTTGGGTCCAAAAATAACAAAAACTACGACTTTATTCAGCATTGGCTTCTCTTCCGCGTTTGTGTTCAATCCTCAGATAAAGATTCAAACGGTTATGAATCAGCGAATTGATTCATGATTCGGATCGCTTGTCGAACTGCTGAAATCACGTGACATTGGCGATTCGATTCATGAATCGATTCGCTGAATCATAACCGTTTGAATCTTTATTTGAGGATTGAACACAAACGCGGAAGAGAAGCCAATGCTGAATAAAGTCGTAGTTTTTGTTATTTTTGGACCCAAATGTATTTTGGATGCTTCAAGAGACTCTAATTAACCCACTGATGTCTCATATGGACTACTGTGATGATGTTTTTATTCCCTTTCTGGACATGGACAGTATAGTGTGCATACACTTGCATACGCTCTCGGACTAAATATAAAATATCTTAAACTGTGTGTGAAGATGAGCGGAGGTCTGACGGGTGTGGAGCGACATTAGGGAGAGGAGTTAATGACAGAAGGTTCATTTCTGGTTGAACTATTATTTTAAAGCTTTGATTATGAATATAATTAATTAGGATATATGCACTATATACAGGTATATTGAAGCGGCAGTGGACTTCAGAATCTTTTACTACCATCTGTCTGTTTATCTTTCTATCTCTCTGTCTGTGTTTCTGTCCTATCCATATCTATATCTATCTGATGAATTGATTGATAATTCTAGTGATGTATTATTTCCAGTGGCTATAGCTGAATTACAGCAGCACTGTACAGAACAAATGTAATGAATGTCAGATTATTTATCACAGTCAATCATGAGTGGAGATTTAATTATGAAGGCACTAGTAGAGGCACACGTGCCGCTCTAATGAGTTTTGATCAGAGGAACATATGAAGCTTGCCGATGGCGAGATAGATGGAGCCAAAATGGCCGTCTGTGACAACAAAGATTTCCCTAAAGAACGCATGTTTAATATAATATGAGCAGAATGGTAAGAGAGCACTTCATCAGTGATGTTAATTTGTATTTAATCCATAATACTCTAAAGTTATGAAATCATAATTGTCGATGAAGATGATTTTGTAAGGTTGTGATTAACAATTGTGAGAAAGCATCTTTTTATTGTGTATTATATAAGGAGGTGATATGTAAGTTAAAGGCTGAAACTGGCTCTCTATATGTAACTCCATGCAGACAGAAGTGGAATCGAGAAATCCTGCCTTAATAGACTCTGGCATTTACTGTCATACCTGGTGTCACAGTTATATTGCTCTCTGAATCTCTTGCACACTTTTGCTGTAATAACCCTATGCACATAAACACAGGGTTATTGCAGCAAAGGCAGAAATGGGACAGATAATCACGGAAAGCACTTCGTCTGCAGACAATCTCTGATCTGAGTTCAGGGTTAAGGCCTTCTCCTGCCGTCGTTTTAATCACACTTGCATAAATGTGCTTCAACAAGCAGAGGATTCATCCAGAGCTTCAGTTTAAGGATTATCTACGGGTAGAGTTTGAGTTTTAGAGGACTTTTAAAGAGGATTTAAGATGGCAATCAAACTAGACAGTCATTTGGTGGTGTGCAAGTAAAAACTATTTAAAAAAATGAAAATGCAGCAATCAGCTATTAGTTTAATCACTCTGAAAGTTGACTACATCATTTACTGACACTCAAGTCATTCAGGACCTTCTACACACATTAGTGAAAGAATGGGTCGCTCTCAGGAGCTCAGTGAACTCAAGCGTGGGGCCGTGATAGGCTGACACCTGTGCAATAAGTCCATTCCTGACATTTCCTCACTACTAAATATTCCACGCTCAACTGTTAGTGGGATTATAACAAAGAGGAAGCCATTGGGAACAACAGCAACTCAGCCACGAAGTGTTAAATCCCAGAGCGGGGTCAGCGCATGCTGAGGGTCACAGTGTGTAGAAGTCTCCAACTTTCTGCAGAGTCAACAGCTCCAGACCTCCAGACTTCTGTGGCCTTCAGATGAGCTCAAGAACAGCGGAGAGAGCTTCATGGAATGGGTTTCCATGGCCGAGCAGCTCATCCAAGCCTTACATCACCAAGAGCAATGCAAAGCGTGGGATGCAGAGGAGTAAAGCAGCCGCCACTGGACTCTAGAGCAGTGAGACGTGTTCTCTGAGCGACCAATCACGCTTCAGTCTGACAATCCCATGGACGAGTCTGGGTTTGGCCGTCGCCTAGAGAACGGGACTCGTCTGACTGCATTGTGCCAAGTGCACAGTTTGGTGAAGGGGGGGGGAGGGTTATGGGGTGGGGTTGTTTTTCAGGGCTCGGCCCCTTAGTTCCAGTGAAAGGAACTCTTAATGCTTCACCAAGATGTTTTGGACAATTTCACGCTCCTGACTTTGTGGGATCAGTTTGTGGACGGCCCCTTCCTGTCCCAGCATGACTGCGCTCCAGTGCACAAAGCGTCGCTCCATAAAGACATGGATGAGGAGTTTGGTGTGGAGGAACTGGACTGGCCTGCACAGAGTCCTGAGCTCAACCCGATAGAACAGCTTTGGGATGAATTAGAGCGGAGACTGAGAGCCAGGCCTTCTCGTCCAACATCAGTGCCTGACCTCACAAATGAGCTTCTAGAAGAATGGGCAAAAATCCCCATAAACACACTCCTAAACCTTGAGGAAAGCCTTCCCAGAAGAGCTGGAGCTGTTAGAGAGGGTGGGCCGACTCCAGATTAAACCCCACGGGTTAACAATGGGGAGCTCATGTGTGTGTGGAGGCGGCACAACACTTTTGGCAATATAGTTTATCTTCCTTTTGAACATACCAAAGTCTAAAACTTTCTGAAATGCATGCATTTTTTTATTATTATTGGTTTTTCAGACTTCACTATCTAATGTACATTTTTTGCGTGACAGAGTGCCGAGTGGTGAAATCAGCGTCCTATGGGAAGATGGGGTCTTCAAACCGAAGCTCTCCAAGAAGTGTTGCCATTTTCAGACGCAGCAAATCTCCTTCTGGATCAGGTAATGGTCGTATCAGAGCACATGCGTGTTTCTGCAACAGCAAATGCTTCTCTGAATAGATTCCAGTGCACGTGAACTCTCTTCTCAGACATTTGTTAAAAGAAGATGATTAATTAATCAGATAAAAAACTAACTTACAGGAGGTCATGCATGTGTCCCCCCTCCACCAAACTTTACACTTGGCACAATGCAGTCAGGCAAGTCCCGTAATAAAGCAGCCCTGGAGCGGAGTGTGTTTGCTGGATTCGTGGTGGAATTGCATTTAGATATAGAAGTCTGCTTCAGAAGGGCTCAAAGACGAGAGATTGGGGAGGAGGTGGATGGGCTGATGAGAGAGAGAGAGAGAGAGAGAGAGAGAGAGAGAGAGAGAGAGAGAGAGAGAGAGAGAGAGAGAGAGAGAGAGAGAGAGAGTGACTCAGTCTTGCAGATCCACATCAACTGTTGTGCAGTGAATACTGTTGTGTGTGATCTGAATTATAGGCACTATGCGGTTTGCTTTTGTTCCCGTTTCCTCATTCAAATGCCATATTTTTGCTACTCCATATTACAAAAAAGCTCATCATGTTACACTGCAAAAATGCTCTTCTTACTCAGTAATCTTGTCTTGTTTCCAGTCTAAATATCTAAATACTCTTAAATCAAGATGCATTTACTAGATCAGTAAAACGACATGAGATATTTTTTCTTGTTTTGTTGAAAATAAAATCAAAATGAAGAGAGTTTTTGCTTAAAACAGGCAAAATGATCTGCCAATGGGGTGAGAAAAATAATCTTGTTTCTTGTTTTCGTCCCAAACATATTCTTTTTCTTACCCCATTTTGATTTTATTTTGAACAAAATAAGGAAAAATATCTTATGTCGTTTTACTGATCTAGTAAATGGATCTTGATTTAAGAATTTTTCGATATTTGGACTTAAAACAAGACAAAATGACTGAGTAAGAAGAGCATTTTTTGCAGTGAAGTGTTGATAAATGTGGTAATGGTGCTTTGGATTGAATGCAGAGTCTAAATTGTTCCTGTGCATCAACTGCTTATATTTATTAGATTTGAGGTATACAGGCATGCAGCTGCACCGCAAACAATGCTCTTCTTACTCAGTATTTCTGTCTTGTTTCTAGTCCAAACATCTAAAAATTCTTACATTAAGAAACATTTACTAGACAAGCAAACATTTTTCTCTTCTTTTGGGAAAAATAACTCAAAATGAAGAGAGTTTTTGCTTAAAATAAGATAAATAATCTGCCAATGAGGTGAGAAAAATAATCTTAACTCAAACAGAAAACAAGATTATTTTTCTCACCCCATTGGCAGATTATTTATCTTATTTTAAGCAAAAACTCTCTTCATTTTGAGTTATTTTCCCCAAAAGAAGAGAAAAATGTTTGCTTGTCTAGTAAATACTTCTTGTTTTAATAATTTTAAATAAGAAAAGCAGTTCATGCATTCCTGCTGATGTTTCCTGTGTATCGCTGGCCTAGTTTTCCGTCTTCACCTCGGTAAGATGTGTGGCAGAGACTTCTAGAATCTGTTTCTTCTCCTGTAGCCGAGTCGTCTGTTATATGATTGGTTTAAATCGTACCAGTTGAATAGAGGTTTGGCTCAGACTTCTCTCCGGTCGTCATGGAGACGCCGGCTCAGGGAGCTGTGCCTTGGAGACAATAGAGGTGCCCATATATGGGCGTCGCTTCCTGTTTGGCAGGAAGCAGAGTGTGGCTCATCACTTCTAGTCAGGCGGCCATTTCTCAGCAGAAACTCACAGACGGATCCATAAAGCATGAGATCGCTTTCACTTCATTCAGCCGCTGATCCTATAAGAGACCTCAGGGTGAGGGAGAACACTGCACAAAATGCTCTTCTTACTCAGTATTTTTGTCTTGTTTCTAGTCCAGACATCTAAAAATTCTTAAAACAAGAAGTATTTACTAGACAAGCAAAAGTAATTGTCTTGTTTTGGGGAAAAATAACTCAAAATGAAGAGAGTTTTTGCTTAAAATAAGATAAATAATCTGCCAATATTTTCAAAACAAGACAATAACTTTTGCTTGTCTAGTAAATACTTTTAGTTTTAAGAATTTTTATATATTTTGACTAGAAACAAGACAAAAATACTGAGTAAGAAAAGCATTTTTTGCAGTGTGTGTTTTGTGTCTTTGAAAGTTGCGTATTAACGATGAGACCAGGCTGGCTATTATCATCAAGTCTAGGTTGGTGATCTCTGGGTCTGTAAAGTTTAAAAAGCACTTTTTGATTGTTGCTACTTCTAGTCAATGTCATTATATTCACAGCCACCGGAAAAAGCAACGGTCAGTTTATAGACTAAAACGATCTTAACTGAAAGGCTCACACATGAACAGACATCTGTCTTTTAATCTGTCAGACAGAGGAGGTCAAATGTGAGATATTTCTTGGAATGAATCAGATTAGTGATTTGAAGAAAGGTCTAGCTGTGCTTTCAGTGTCTGTGAGAGAAGCTTCTGTATGAGTGCGGTTTATATAATACATCCTGTCAGGCTAAGTATAGCACATTGATTTCTGTTTGAGAGTGGCCTGCACACCTTTAACACACACCAGTGCACTTTACCTGATGTAGATCTGCACAAATGGCACTGATGTACTGTTTGTGTACGGTTACGAGAAGCCTTTTGTTTTTAACACAACATGTCATCCTACGGATTATTCACAGTTTGAGCGGTGCGATCAAGTGTTGAGCATGACAACACATTTAGAGGTGCTTTAACAAAGGACACACAGCGAGACAGACATAAACAGCCTTTCTGTCATATTCATCAACAGCTGTGTGGGATGCAGAGATGGTTCATTACTGACTGCATCGCTATCACTGCAAATATGCTCTTCTTATGGACCTGCTTTATATTATTAAGTTGGCTGTAAAAATGTTTGTTGTTTTTTGTTGGTTTAACTTAAAAATGTAAGTAATCTGGTTGCCTTAATTTTCAGTTTATTGGAATTAAAAATTTGAGTTGATACAATGAAGGAAATCTGTTTCATAAATAGAAACTCAGAATATTATTGTATCTGAACCACATAAAAAATGATAAATCATGAAAATAGCACAATTTGGCTGCGTCATCAGAAATAAAACACACAATTACCCAATATGCTTACAACATCTTTTAATTATATTTTAATAAAGATTGTCGAATCTCAAAAAAAATTCATTGTATTAACTCAAAATTTTAATTTCAATGAACTCAAAATTTGAACCAGGTAACTTTTTTTCTAAATAATTTTTACAGAGTACTAACATTGTAATTAATCATTTGATACAATGCACTTATTGTGTACATACATGTTTTGACATTGTACTTACATTTAAAAAAATACCTGCATGTAATTACGTCTGTAATTAATTTCTGTAGTTACATTTGTAATTACACAGTTGGCACTTCCCTTAGACCGAACCCTTAAACTCACACACACACCTGACCCTAACCCTACCCTTAAACTCACACACACACCTGTCCCTAACCCTACCCTTAAACTCACACACACACCTGTCCCTAACCCTACCCTTAAACTCACACACACACCTGACCCTAACCCTACCCTTAAACTCACACACACACACCTGTCCCTAACCCTACCCTTAAACTCACACACACCACACCTGTGCCTAACCCTACCCTTAAACTCACACACACCACACCTGTGCCTAACCCTACCCTTAAACTCACACACACACCTGTCCCTAACCCTACCCTTAAACTCACACACACCACACCTGTGCCTAACCCTACCCTTAAACTCACACACACACCTGTCCCTAACCCTACCCTTAAACTCACACACACACCTGTCCCTAACCCTACCCTTAAACTCACACACACACCTGTCCCTAACCCTACCCTTAAACTCACACACACACCTGTGCCTAACCCTACCCTTAAACTCACACACACACCTGTGCCTAACCCTACCCTTAAACTCACACACACACCTGTCCCTAACCCTACCCTTAAACTCACACACACACCTGTCCCTAACCCTACCCTTAAACTCACACACACACCTGTGCCTAACACTACCCTTAAACTCACACACACACACCTGTGCCTAACCCTACCCTTAAACTCACACACACACCTGTCCCTAACCCTACCCTTAAACTCACACACACACACCTGTCCCTAACCCTACCCTTAAACTCACACACACACACCTGTGCCTAACACTACCCTTAAACTCACACACACACACCTGTGCCTAACCCTACCCTTAAACTCACACACACACCTGTCCCTAACCCTACCCTTAAACTCACACACACCACACCTGTGCCTAACACTACCCTTAAACTCACACACACACACCTGTGCCTAACCCTACCCTTAAACTCACACACACACACCTGTGCCTAACCCTACCCTTAAACTCACACACACACCTGTCCCTAACCCTACCCTTAAACTCACACACACACCTGTGCCTAACCCTACCCTTAAACTCACACACACACCTGTGCCTAACCCTACCCTTAAACTCACACACACACCTGTCCCTAACCCTACCCTTAAACTCACACACACACCTGTCCCTAACCCTACCCTTAAACTCACACACACACCTGTCCCTAACCCTACCCTTAAACTCACACCACACCTGTCCCTAACCCTACCCTTAAACTCACACACACACCTGTCCCTAACCCTACCCTTAAACTCACACACACACCTGTCCCTAACCCTACCCTTAAACTCACACACACACACCTGTCCCTAACCCTACCCTTAAACTCACACACACACCTGGTCCCTAACCCTACCCTTTAACTCACACACACACCTGTCCCTAACCCTACCCTTAAACTCACACACACACCTGTGCCTAACCCTACCCTTAAACTCACACACACACCTGTCCCTAACCCTACCCTTAAACTCACACACACACCTGTGCCTAACCCTACCCTTAAACTCACACACACACACACCTGTCCCTAACCCTACCCTTAAACTCACACACACACCTGTCCCTAACCCTACCCTTAAACTCACACACACACCTGTCCCTAACCCTACCCTTAAACTCACACACACACCTGTGCCTAACCCTACCCTTAAACTCACACACACCTGTCCCTAACCCTACCCTTAAACTCACACACACCTGTGCCTAACCCTACCCTTAAACTCACACACACACACACACCTGTGCCTAACCCTACCCTTAAACTCACACACACACCTGTCCCTAACCCTACCCTTAAACTCACACACACACCTGTGCCTAACCCTACCCTTAAACTCACACACACACACCTGTGCCTAACCCTACCCTTAAACTCACACACACACCTGTCCCTAACCCTACCCCTAAACTCACACACACACCTGTCCCTAACCCTACCCTTAAACTCACACACACCACACCTGTCCCTAACCCTACCCTTAAACTCACACACACACCTGTGCCTAACCCTACCCTTAAACTCACACACACACCTGTCCCTAACCCTACCCTTAAACTCACACACACACCTGTCCCTAACCCTACCCTTAAACACACACACACCTGTGCCTAACCCTACCCTTAAACTCACACACACACCTGTCCCTAACCCTACCCTTAAACTCACACACACACACACCTGTGCCTAACCCTACCCTTAAACTCACACACACACCTGTCCCTAACCCTACCCTTAAACTCACACACACACCTGTGCCTAACCCTACCCTTAAACTCACACACACACACACCTGTGCCTAACCCTACCCTTAAACTCACACACACACCTGTCCCTAACCCTACCCTTAAACTCACACACACCACACCTGTGCCTAACCCTACCCTTAAACTCACACACACACACACACACACCTGTGCCTAACCCTACCCTTAAACTCACACACACCACACCTGTGCCTAACCCTACCCTTAAACTCACACACACACACACACACACCTGTGCCTAACCCTACCCTTAAACTCACACACACACCTGTCCCTAACTCTACCCTTAAACTCTCTCACACACACACACACACACCTGTGCCTAACCCTACCCTTAAACTCACACACACACCTGTCCCTAACCCTACCCTTAAACTCACACACACACCTGTCCCTAACCCTACCCTTAAACTCACACACACACCTGTCCCTAACCCTACCCTTAAACTCACACACACCACACCTGTGCCTAACCCTACCCTTAAACTCACACACACACACACACACACCTGTGCCTAACCCTACCCTTAAACTCACACACACACACACACCTGTGCCTAACCCTACCCTTAAACTCACACACACACCTGTCCCTAACTCTACCCTTAAACTCTCACACACACACACACACACACACCTGTGCCTAACCCTACCCTTAAACTCACACACACACCTGTCCCTAACCCTACCCTTAAACTCACACACACACCTGTCCCTAACCCTACCCTTAAACTCACACACACACCTGTCCCTAACCCTACCCTTAAACTCACACACACCACACCTGTGCCTAACCCTACCCTTAAACTCACACACACACCTTTGCCTAACTCTACCCTTAAACTCTCACACACATACACACACACACCTGTGCCAAACCCTACCCTTAAACTCACACACACACCTGTCCCTAACCCTACCCTTAAACTCACACACACACCTGTCCCTAACCCTACCCTTAAACTCACACACACACACACACACACACACACACACACACACACACACACACACACACACACACACACACACACACACACACACACACACACACACACACACACACACACACACACACATGTTGGTCTATGTGGTTTACAGGGACTCTCCATAGGCGTAATGGTTTTTATACTGTACAAACCGTATTTTCTATCCCCTTACACTGCCCCTAAACCTACCCATCACACACACACACACACACACACACTGCCCCTAAACCTACCCATCACACACACACACACACACACACACTGCCCCTAAACCTACCCATCACACACCCATTTCTCAAAAAAACATCATGTAGTATGTTTTTAAGGCCATTTGAATTATGAGGACATTTGATATATCCTCATAAACCACATTTATAGTGTAATACCAGTGTAATACCCATGTAGTTATACAAATTTGTGTCCTCATAAACCACATAAACAGGCTCTCTCACACACACACACACACACACACACACACACACACACACACACACACACACACACACACACACACACACACACACACACACACACACACACACACACACACACACACACACACACACACACACACACACACACCACACCTGTCCCTAACCCTACCCTTTAACTCACTCACACACACACACTAAAAAAATTCTGGGTAAAAAACAACCTAATGTTGGGTCAAATATGGACTAACCCAGCAGTTGTGTTGTTTTAACCCGGCAATTGGGTTGTTTTAAGCAAATATTTAACCCAACTGCAGGATTAAAATAACCCAATCGTTGGGTTAAAATAAACCAACATTTTTTAGAGTGTAACTCCACCCGTATCCACCTCAATATCAGCAAAAATGTTTTGCAATACAATTTGAACACAGTAAGTGTTGTACTTATTTTTTGATGTAAGTGTATAGTACTTAAAGGGGGGGTGAAACACTCAGTTTCAGTCAGTGTCATGTCAATCTTGAGTACCTATAGAGTAGCATTGCATCCTGCATATCTCCGTAAAGTCTTTATTTTTTTAATAATTATATAAGAAAGATGCGCTGTTCCGAGTCTTTCCGGAAAAAGCCGAGCGGTTGGGGGCGTGTCGTGTGAGCGGAGCTAAATAATGACGTGTGCGCGCCGCTGCTATTGTGTTGAGTGCGTCGTAAAGCTGTGTCATCCCTAACAGCGGGAAAAAAACTTTATTCAAAATAAAAATATGGCTTTTAATCAGATCCAGCCATACATCTATGATCCGGAATCAGACCCAGAGGCTGCAGTTGAACAGGAGCAGCAGCAAAAACGACTAGAGCAGGACGTCTCTATGTGGTACAAGTTATACACTAACTATATAATATGCTTAGCGGCTTGTGTTATTTACATATTTATACTTCAATTATATCGTCGTATTTTTGTCTTTGAAGGTGTACATGTGGGAAGTGCAGTTGTGCACGTGTGTGTGTGTGTTTACGCGTGGTTTGTGTAGACAGTAAGCGGACTGGTTTTGCACGGCAGGTTAAGTTAGTGTTTACATAGAAAGACACGGAATAGTAGCGCATTTAAATGAAGAAGCGCGCTTATTTAGTTCAACATATTTCCCCACTCTTTGTGTATTGTTGTTTGGAGTGCTTTTACAATACACAAACATAAAGTTACACATATAGTGGCCAGCTAAACAAATGTACACGCACTACACATCGCATGCTCCATTGATCAATTAACTATACGTGATCATGTTTGGGCTACTTGATGAGCATAGGCAAAAACACAGACATTTGAAGCAGTCTAACTCACCGCCCGCGGTTCTAACGTTGGGACCTTTATCGTTGGGACTGCTCCATCCTTCAGCATTAGGCGATCGGGAAAATCCGGCGTCGAGCTGGGCCTTGTTTATGAAACAGTCGGCACCGAAATGCAGCGAACAGATGTAAACATTCGCGCAACTCAGTTGCTGATCCGGAAAAGCAAATTACATCCACTGTTGCCTTAACGCGGGGTTTTGGGGAATCTGTGCAGGACTGTCTTGGTCTGGCAACCAAAAACGCACTTTTTTGGTGACATTGTTATGTGCACATCACCTGTGCAGCGCAGCCTACGAGCCAGCGCTTTGATGGGCGTAGGCTGTTGCTTTCGCTCTCTCCCTCTCTCTCTCTCTCTCTCTCTCTCTCTCTCCCTCTCTCTCTCTCACGCGCTTCCGGTAGAATTGTCCGTAAGGCCCATACAAGGAAATTCCGCCCCCATTAACGTCAAAGGGGACGCATGATCTCAAAAAACTTGCCGAAACTTATGACTAACCGGAAGTAGTATTTTTGACAAAGAAATACTCCCATCAAACGTCCACCTTAACTTTTGAAACTTTGTCTATGTTTAGTATGGGATTCCAAGTCTTTAACAGTGTAAAAAGATCAGTATGCATGAAACAGCATTTCACCCCCCTTTAAGGCCATAACGTGGGGCTCTTCTTACTTAGTATTTTTGTCTTGTTTCCAGTCCAAATATCTAAATATTCTTAAATCAAGATGCATTTACTAGTAAAATTACATAAGATATTTTTGCTTGTTTTCTGGGGAAAAATATCAAAATGAAGTGAGTTAAAATAATCTTATTTCTGTTTGGGACGGAAACAAGAAAAATGATTTCAAACAGAAAACCAGATTATTTTTCTCACCCCATTGGCAGATTATTTATCTTATTTTAAGCAAAAACTCTCTTCATTTTTAGTTATTTTCCCAAAACAAGACAATAATTTTCACTTGTCTAGTAAATGTTTCTTAATGTAAGAATGTTGAGAAATTTTGACTAGAAACAAGACAAAAATACTGAGGAAGAAGAGCAATTTTTGCAGTATGTACTAAAGGAATCCTTCCGATGGATTTCTGATCTATAATCTTAGATCGGTCTCCTCACGAACTTCTGTTGAGTTTGCACGGAGGAGCTTGACTGAATTTTTATCTGAGCAGTTTATCCAGAGAGTAAACTTTAATTAGAGCACCAGAGAGTAATCTTTAATCAGCTGGAACCACCGCCGGCTGACTGTCCTCAGGAAATGCAGAGCTGCTCCTGTCACTCTAATTCAGAGACCTTGTTATTATTCTCACTGTGTAATTCTGGTCGGTCGCTCAGCTCGGTACTGACAAACCCACAACAGCTCATTAACCCATTAGCATGTGTGCTAATGCAGGAAAACCAAACCATAACTTTTGTGAACGCATGTTTCTTATTGTGTATAATTCATCAGTGCATGTTATGCCTCCAAAAAAACATGCAAGTCATCATGATCTTCCTAATCACGGTGTATTCACTTGTTCCACCTTGGAAATTACTTTATTTCAACGGATGTTAGCTACACTCTAAGAAAAGTCTGTAAAAATAGGACCCAATGTACGATGTGTCACAAGTGTTTGCAGGAATACAGACGAAGACAACGAATAATGTTCCGAACAACTCTTACAATCCAAAAGGCAGGTAATGCAAACACATCTGAACACATGGAGTGCAGGAACAACTTAGCACAAATGAGGATAATTACTCACACACAGCTGACACTACACACTAATAACCACGGTAACCAAGGAGACCGATGAGTGGCGGGAATCTGAACAAAGAAGACACTTGACGAATGAAAACAAACTGCATGTCCATGAAAACAAAATTAAACTGAACAGAATGGTGACATTGTTTATATGAAGATACTTTCTGTATTAGTTTTTCTCAGATGAAATATACATAAACTGAAAATGTTCAGTATCTTTTTATATAGACTTTTTTCTTATAGCGTAGGTTACACAGGTTACTAGTTAACATTTACATCGTTGCACCTGGCATTTTTTGGGGGTTCAAGTCTCCAAGGCAAGTTTTAGGTTCTTGGGTACAAGTCAAGTCTCAAGTCTTTGGTTCCAAGTCAAGTCTCCAGTCTTTGGTTCCAAGTCAAGTCTCAAGTCTTTGAGGTCCAAGTCAAGTCTCAAGTCTTTGGGTCCAAGTCAAGTCTCAAGTCTTTGGGTACAAGTCAAGTCTCAAGTCTTTGGGTCCAAGTCAAGTCTCCAGTCTTTGGTTCCAAGTCAAGTCTCAAGTCTTTGAGGTCCAAGTCAAGTCTCAAGTCTTTGGGTCCAAGTCAAGTCTCAAGTCTTTGGGTCCAAGTCAAGTCTCAAGTCTTTGGGTCCAAGTCAAGTCTCAAGTCTTTGGGTCCAAGTCAAGTCTCAAGTCTTTGGGTCCAAGTCAAGTCTCAAGTCTTTGGGTCCAAGTCAAGTCTCAAGTCTTTGGGTCCAAGTCAAGTCTCAAGTCTTTGGGTCCAAGTCAAGTCTCAAGTCTTTGGGTCCAAGTCAAGTCTCAAGTCTTTGGGTCCAAGTCAAGTCTCAAGTCTTTGGGTCCAAGTCAAGTCTCCAGTCTTTGGTTCCAAGTCAAGTCTCAAGTCTTTGGGTCCAATTCAAGTCTCAAGTCTTTGGGTCCAATTCAAGTCTCAAGTCTTTGGGTCCAAGTCAAGCCTCAAGTCTTTGGGGTCCAAGTCAAGCCTCAAGTCTTTGAGGTCCAAGTCAAGTCTCAAGTCTTTAGGGTCCAAGTCAAGCCTCAAGTCTTTGAGGTCCAAGTCAAGTCTCAAGTCTTTGGGTCCAAGTCAAGTCTCAAGTCTTTGGGTCCAAGTCAAGTCTCAAGTCTTTGAGGTCCAAGTCAAGTCTCAAGTCTTTGGGTCCAAGTCAAGTCTCAAGTCTTTGGGTCCAAGTCAAGTCTCAAGTCTTTAGGGTCCAAGTCAAGCCTCAAGTCTTTGGGTCCAAGTCAAGTCTCAAGTCTTTGAGGTCCAAGTCAAGTCTCAAGTCTTTGGGTCCAAGTCAAGTCTCAAGTCTTTGGGTCCAAGTCAAGTCTCAAGTCTTTAGGGTCCAAGTCAAGCCTCAAGTCTTTGGGTCCAAGTCAAGTCTCAAGTCTTTGGGTCCAAGTCAAGTCTCAAGTCTTTGAGGTCCAAGTGAAGTCTCAAGTCTTTGGGTCCAAGTGAAGTCTCAAGTCTTTGGGTCCAAGTCAAGTCTCAAGTCTTTGAGGTCCAAGTGAAGTCTCAAGTCTTTGGGTCCAGGTCAAGTCTCAAGTCTTTGAGGTCCAAGTGAAGTCTCAAGTCTTTGAGGTCCAAGTGAAGTCTCAAGTCTTTGGGTCCAAGTGAAGTCTCAAGTCTTTGAGGTCCAAGTGAAGTCTCAAGTCTTTGAGGTCCAAGTGAAGTCTCAAGTCTTTGAGGTCCAAGTGAAGTCTCTAGTCTTTGGCTCCAAGTGAAGTCTCAAGTCTTTGAGGTCCAAGTGAAGTCTCAAGTCTTTGGGTCCAAGTGAAGTCTCAAGTCTTTGAGGTCCAAGTGAAGTCTCAAGTCTTTGAGGTCCAAGTGAAGTCTCAAGTCTTTGGCTCCAAGTCAAGTCTCAAGTCTTTGGGTCCAAGTCAAGTCTCAAGTCTTTGAGGTCCAAGTGAAGTCTCAAGTCTTTGAGGTCCAAGTGAAGTCTCAAGTCTTTGGCTCCAAGTCAAGTCTCAAGTCTTTGGCTCCAAGTCAAGTCTCAAGTCTTTGAGATCCAGTCAATTATAAATGAATAAAATAAACCCCACACTATTTCCCCCCTGTTTTACTAAGTAAAATGATTTGTGAATGTTGTTTGGACTTTATCTGCAAGGTTAGAATGAATTGTCCTGAGAAATGTGCAAGATATAATAGTTATTGGCCAATATTATCATTATTTTTCAAAAGTACTGTTAGTTATCTTTTATTGATTTTGTAATATCGCTAGAATCATGTGAATTATTGGAGTCTTCAATGGGAGTGCTATTTAAGAAGAAAAAAATCTAAACAGATGTGTAATATTTTATCATAATAAAAATAATGATCTTCTATCTGTCTGCATCACTCTTTGTCTGACACATGTTTGTTTGCATGTTGGTGATGAAATAAATGTTTAAGGGCTTATTGCACAGGAACTGATCTGAGGTCTACTCTGTCTATCTCCTCTCCGAAAGCCTGTTGTGCATCTCACATATGCACCATAAATAGACATTTCATTAATGATGATATCCACTGTGAGACAGATACGCTTTAGTGAATGTACTCAGAGCAGAACCAATGTCTGCATGCTCTGTATACTTTATTAATGCAGTAGTGTTTTATATATAGTGTATAACGTGTGTGTAAACATATATGTTCGTTCCTATGCCATGTATATATGTTACTTGATTTTCACTCTCATTTATCTAACATCTCATATTTGCTATATTAACTTTTTTTTGTAATATGATTTTCTCATCTGTGCCAATAAAGTAATGTCTTTTGAACTGCCCTTCAGGCGTTTCTCTGCTCATATTTGTGTGATGAGTTTAATAAAAACATTGTTATCAATTAGAAGTGTTAAAACATAATCATCATAACAAAAACTACGACTTTATTCAGCATTGGCTTCTCTTCCGGGTTTGTGTTCAATCCTCAAATAAAGATTCAAACGGTTATGAATCAGTGAATCGATTCATGATTCGGATCGCCAATGTCACGTGATTTCAGCAGTTTGACGCGCGATCCGAATCATGAATGCTGAAAAAAGTCGTAATTTCTGGACATGGACAGTATAGTGTGCATACACTTGCATACGCTCTCGGACTAAATATAAAATATCTTAAACTGTGTGTGAAGATGAGCGGAGGTCTTACGGGTGTGGAGCGACATTAGGGAGAGGAGTTAATGACAGACATTTCATTTCTGGCTGAACTAACCCTTTAAGAAGCTTTATTTTTAAGAGTGTAAGTCATTCATATTCAGACAGAAGTAATTTCTGTTGAGCTGTAGTGGGAGTGTTAGATCAGGACAGCGGTATGTTGTTTACAGTCTCTTTTGGATCATATCCTCGTTTTGAATTATGGACAAAGGGTCAGATGCAAACAGCGGAGCAAACTGCACCTGGTGTGTGTGTGTGTGTGTGTGTGAGAGAGAGAGAGAGAGAGAGAGAGAGAGAGAGAGAGAGAGGGTCACATCACTGCATCCATCCTCCCACAGCTGAGCATGTTACACAAGAGCAAACTCAGAGTCGTTTCTCTTTCCACTGTCTAAATTTAAATCATATCCCATACAGTTCATAACATAAGGCCATCTCCCAGCAAGCTCCTGCAATGCTGTCGTTTATGTCTGTGTGTTTGTGGGGAATATTCGACCTCAGGTTGGGTTACGAACGGGATATCTCATTACTTCAGTCATGAAAACGGATGCACATCTGAGCTGTCAAACCTTACAGTCGCAATGGAAACATTCATTATTATTCAAGGTGTGATAATATGAAGAATATTTATCAGATGAATGCAACCCAGGCTAGATTTGAAAATGCCTTGCTTTAGACGTTCTGTGATCTCCCGAAAAGGGGTTTTATTTGGATCTCCTTCTCTCAACAGCTTGTTGCCTTTTCTGACTGTTGAGAACTAACCCCAAAATAAAGCAGTGATGAGTCTGTCTGAGCATCACTCGCATCAAATTAATGAAGCACCACAGATTGTTCTAATGAGTGTAATTCCCCCCCTAGTCTGAGACACACACACACACACACATTCGCACACACATACACATATGCTCACACACACACACACACACACACACACACACACACACACACACACATACACACACACACACACACACACACACACACACACACACACACACACACACATACACACACACACACACACACACACACACACACACACACACACACACACACACACACACACATACGCTCATACGCACACACACACCCCCACACACACACACACACTCACATGCACACACGAACAGACACGCTTGCACACTCATACGCGCGCAAACATTCACATGCGTCGATGCGTGTCACACACATAAACATATATACACACACTCTCTCTCTCTCTCTCACACACGCTTGCACACTCGCACACACACACACACACACACACACACACACACACACACACACACACACACACACACACTAGTAGTGAAGACACAGATTCAGTAGTTTTTGTTTTGAGGTGAAAGTGTGGCCTTCATAAACCTCTTGATATTCAAAGCAAAAATATTATTTGGATGATATATTTTTATTATTGACATATTTCACTCTATTTATGAGGAAAAATTCCAAGATTTTAACCTCTAATCTGTAAACACATTCTCTGCATGCATTTTAAAGAGAACTTGGTGAACCCAAAAACTCTTTAATGTTTTTGTTTTTGGCAGGCAGCCATTTTGAATGAATCACTGTCAATAATAATAGACTAAACGCTGGAAGTATTGACATCTAACAAGCTATAACTGATCAGTAAACACAGCACAGATCACACAGGGTCGTGTTGACTAAGTCTTTTTATGAAGAAGCACTTTTAATAGGCTTTTGAAAGCACCCTAATTCCCCAGACAGACACACGTGTGTGGAGTCCACATGTGCCAGATGTGGGCCGGATCTGAGCCGTCTGTGTCCTGGTGTTATTCATAAACCAAATAAATCATCAGCCTGCATGTCTCATTGGCGAAACGTACCTGTGGCAACGTTTTAAATCACAAAATACGTACCAATACATGCATATCACTGCAGTTTCCAGCAGAAATGAACACTAGAGGCAGTAAAAGCATTTTTTATTGTGTTTTTTTTTTACCATAGTCCATGATTTGAAAATGAATAGATTTTGGAGTTTGCTTCACTTAACCAGCTCAAGAGTGTGTGTGTGTGTGTGTGTGTGTGTGTGTGTGTGTGTGTGTGTGTGTGTGTGTGTGTGACAGTGCTGTTTTATCATATCTCACACATCTGAGTGTGTTAAAGTTGACACTGCGGTGAGCGAGATCATATCAGGCGGTAAAACACGGCACTCTGAGCGGTAAATCAACAACAGCAGATTTAAACAATACGACTAACTGTGCTGAGCTGGAGAACAATCATTAGCTTCTGTCCATCAATGATCCAAACAGTGTCTAATAAAACACATCAGATATTGGATAAATATAACTGGTTAAATGTATGATTTCTCTGGATTTAAACACTCTTGGAAACATTAGGGATAATGTACACAAGCCAACACAACATAGAACACTGCTCTAGTGGCTTTTGGATATTTTAATATGAAAATCTTACATATTGTGCCTTTAATGAATACCTGAGCACATTTTAAGTAGGTTCGTTGAAGTGAATTTGGTCATTGAACATTATTTTTTCTCTACGCATTAGGAGCGACGCCTAGAAAAGACTATTTGGTGTTAAAATACGCTAGTGTTTATGTTTGTATCTGGCCGTGGCTCGAGTGCCATTAAAGGTCTGTCGGTGAGAAGATTCGGCGCGTTTCCACCATTACCTCAGCGGCCCTCCCACTTACCGTCCTGCACTGGCTCGGGCGCGCGTCACAGCGACGCAAGCAGGCCGCGGGCCAATGAGCGAGCGGCGGCTCAGGCTCAGTCATCCCCCCGCTCTCTGCGGCTCCATTCATTGAATCCGCGCTCCGCGAGTGCCGCTGCTCTCCGCCGCTGGAATAGCACTGTGTGTGTCGAGATGCTGCAGTACGAAGGTAGGAGAGGCGGATAATTCTCTGGCTTTACCTCTAATCGCGAGATGTGCGGTGAGATTCAGCTGCGTTTGATGATAGATGGATGGTTATTGATATGTGTATTCAAATATGTGAATCATATCTTTATGAGGGAGACCGAGTATCGAAATATATTATTGAATATATATATAATTGTTTGTTTTTTGCTCTCTGTCCCTCAAACTTAATATATGATATTCCCATGTTTGTCTGCCTCAAAATAAAATTAAATCATTTAAAACATTTTACTAGACTGCAAACGAATGTTTATATAATATAATGTATTAAATTTAGAAAGCCAATATATATATATATATATAGGCCTATATAGCGGCCTTCTAAATTTAATACATTATAATATATACAATTTATAATTTATTTTATTTTTAGTATTTATTCAGTATTTATTTTGGCCTAGTTCATCGTTAATATTTGATACTTTTTATGTATTTAAAAATTCCTTGGTGTTTTTTCTGTTTTAACTTCACGCTTTGACCTTTTCCATTCATTCATATTCTCATAGCTGCTGTTTTATTTAATTTTAAAAGTGAATAAGAAAGAATATGGTCACTGGTCTGAATACAAACAGCGTTTATGTTTTCAGTGAAACGCATGAGTGTGTGTGAGAGAATGTGAACCGCTGGTGTTGACTGAGGGTTCGCATCTGCACACCTTGACTGATGGAGCATGCGAGTGTGTACATTCTGGGTAAAAAACAACCCAATGTTGGGTCAAATATGGACTAACCCACCAATTGGGTTGTTTTAACCCAGTGATTGGGTTGTCTTAAGTAAATATTTAACCCAACCACTGGGTTAAAACAACCCAATTGGTGGGTTAGTCCATATTTGACCCAACATTGGGTTAAAACAACCCAGCATTTTTTAGAGTGTAGAAGCGGGAGATTTGTGCCAGTGTGTGTGTGTGTGGCAGTGAGTGTATCCAGAGAGGATTTGTTTAGTTCGGAAGCAGGAGCGGCTGTGTGGGCGATCTCTTCTCTTCTTTTGAAAAGCTCGCTCTCGGATTATAAGAGTGCTGGCAGACTCACGGGGCTCTTGGAATATTTGCTGCTTCATTCACAAACTTTGTGCAGTTTCTTCGAGAACTCAAGCCTTTTTCCTCGTTCCCTCTGTAGTGAATGGGAGTCAGATGTCCACGCCGCATTTGGTAAAGTCGGCCAGTCCATCTCCAGCCAGCCCGGGGAGCTTGAAGAAACGCCGGGTAAGACCACATTCTCTCTTCTATCATCACAGGCCATGTTTACAAGACCTCATCTTCTGCTGGCTATCTGGAGCATTTCATCGAAACGCAGAAAAAACCCGTCCTTTATACAGTGCTTATGTAGTACACTGCAAAAAATGCTCTTCTTACTCAGTATTTTTGTCTTGTTTCTAGTCCAAACACCTAAAAAAATTTACATTAAGAAACATTTACTGGACAAGTACAAATGATTGTCTTGTTTTAGGAAAAATAACTCAAAATGAAGAGAGTTTTTGCTTAAAATAAGATAAATAATCTGCCAATGGGGTGAGAAAAATAATCTTAATTCAAACAGAAAACAAGATTATTTTTCTCACCCCATTGGCAGATTATTTATCTTATTTTAAGCAAAAACTCTCTTCATTTTGAGTTATTTTTCCCCAAAACAAGACAAAAGTATTGAGTAAGAAAAGTATTTTTTGCAGTGTACTCGTTTAAAAAAGTTCTGACCAGTCTTGAAGGAGTCTAGACTAGATTAGGTTCATGCAACGAGCCCCAGATCCTTCTCCAAACAAGATCCCTCTCGGCTCTATATAACGGGATCTATATAAGATCTATATAATGGCTCTATATAACGGGATCTATATAAGATTTATATAATGGCTCTATATAACGGGATCTATATAAGATCTATATAATGGCTCTATATAACGGGATCTATATAAGATCTATATAATGGCTCTATATAACGGGATCTATATAAGATCTATATAATGGCTCTATATAACGGGATCTATATAAGATCTATATAATGGCTCTATATAACGGGATCTATATAAGATCTATATAATGGCTCTATATAACGGGATCTATATAAGATCTATATAATGGCTCTATATAACGGGATCTATATAAGATCTATATAATGGCTCTATATAACGGGATCTATATAAGATCTATATAATGGCTCTATATAACGGGATCTATATAAGATCTATATAATGGTTCTATATAACGGGATCTATATAAGATCTATATAATGGCTCTATATAACGGGATCTATATAAGATCTATATAATGGCTCTATATAACGCGATCTATATAAGATCTATATAATGGCTCTATATAACGGGATCTATATAAGATCTATATAATGGCTCTATATAACGGGATCTATATAAGATCTATATAATGGCTCTATATAACGCGATCTATATAAGATCTATATAATGGCTCTATATAACGGGATCTATATAAGATCTATATAATGGCTCTATATAACGGGATCTATATAAGATCTATATAATGGCTCTATATAACGGGATCTATATAAGATCTATATAATGGCTCTATATAACGGGATCTATATAAGATCTATATAATGGCTCTATATAACGGGATCTATATAAGATCTATATAATGGCTCTATATAACGGGATCTATATAAGATCTATATAATGGCTCTATATAACGGGATCTATATAAGATCTATATAATGGCTCTATATAACGGGATCTAAATAAGATCTATATAATGGCTCTATATAACGCGATCTATATAAGATCTATATAATTGCTCTATATAACGGGATCTATATAAGATCCATATAATGGCTCTATATAACGGGATCTATATAAGATCTATATAATGGCTCTATATAACGGGATCTATATAAGATCTATATAATGTCTCTATATAACGGGATCTATATAAGATCTATATAATGGCTCTATATAACGGGATCTATATAAGATCTATATAATGGCTCTATATAACGGGATCTATATAAGATCTATATAATGTCTCTATATAACGGGATCTATATAAGATCTATATAATGGCTCTATATAACGGGATCTATATAAGATCTATATAATGGCTCTATATAACGGGATCTATATAAGATCTATATAATGGCTCTATATAACGGGATCTATATAAGATCTATATAATGGCTCTATATAACGCGATCTATATAAGATCTATATAATGGCTCTATATAACGCAATCTATATAAGATCTATATAATGGCTCTATATAACGGGATCTATATAAGATCTATATAATGGCTCTATATAACGGGATCTATATAAGATCTATATAATGACTCTATATACTGGGATCTATATAAGATCTATATAATGGCTTTATATAACGTGATCTATATAAGAACTATAAAATGGCTCGATATAACGCGATCTATATAAGATCTATATAATGGCTCTATATAACGGGATCTATATAAGATCTATATAATGGCTATATATAACGCAATCAAAATAAGATCTATATAATGGCTCTATATAACATGATCTATATAAGATCTATATAATGGCTCTATATAACGTGATCTATATAAGATCTATATAATGGCTCTATATAATGCGATCTATATAGGATCTATATAATGGCTCTATATAATGCGCTCCTTCTGTTCTCAGGAAATGGACACGGCCATCATTGACAGCACAGCTTAACTTCAGTCAATCCTTATTCTGGGCCAACACTTGGAGATTTGATGTGCTATTTCTGTCTTAAAGTCCACTAGAATCATCCATGGAGAATGACTTCTGCTCTTAGTGAAGCAGAAATCATCAAGTAACACTGAGACCAGGATCCAAAGTGAACTTTTGCTGTGAACTGCCAATAACGAGTATTTGAGAAAATACCATTAATACTTTCTATAAAGCTGGATTTTGCATAAGTGTCACCACATGCAGTTCTGCAGGAAAAAGATTTATCCTACATTTCTCACTGAAGTGCCCATTTTTAATTGAGTGAATCGCTTACATCATGCAGTTTTAATAATATTACCTGCCCACTGCTGAATAATGCTCTATTTACTCACCAAAACCAATTTTTATTCACATTTGGTGCATGGCGAGTGTTTAATTTGGACCCTGATTGAGACTGTGGCTGATAAAGAGAAATGACATGATACACGCTGTTAAAGGAACATGCAACTCACCAGAAAGTGTTTATTTGTTCACTAAGAAACACATTACCATTTGGGTTCAGAGGCCAGTTTGTGTGTGAGTGGGAGGATTCTGTGCATGTGATCCGATCAAAGTGTCTCTAATCCTGCTGTTGATAGACTAATGCAAAGAGGTTTAATGCAGTAGAAACTAAAAGTGTTGTGCCGCCTCCACACACACATGAGCTCCCCATTGTTAACCCGTGGGGTTTAATCTGGAGTCGGCCCACCCTCTCTAACAGCTCCAGCTCTTCTGGGAAGGCTTTCCTCAAGGTTTAGGAGTGTGTTTATGGGGATTTTTGCCCATTCTTCTAGAAGCTCATTTGTGAGGTCAGGCACTGATGTTGGACGAGAAGGCCTGGCTCTCAGTCTCCGCTCTAATTCATCCCAAAGCTGTTCTATCGGGTTGAGCTCAGGACTCTGTGCAGGCCAGTCCAGTTCCTCCACACCAAACTCCTCATCCATGTCTTTATGGAGCGACGCTTTGTGCACTGGAGCGCAGTCATGCTGGGACAGGAAGGGGCCGTCGCTTGATTCGTGATTGGTCGCTCAGAGAACACGTCTCACTGCTCTAGAGTCCAGTGGCGGCTGCTTTACTCCACTGCATCCCACGCTTTGCATTGCTCTTGGTGATGTAAGGCTTGGATGAGCTGCTCGGCCATGGAAACCCATTCCATGAAGCTCTCTCCGCTGTTCTTGAGCTCATCTGAAGGCCACAGAAGTCTGGAGGTCTGGAGCTGTTGACTCTGCAGAAAGTTGGTGACTTCTACACACTGTGACCCTCAGCATGCGCTGACCCCGCTCTGGGATTTAACACTTCGTGGCTGAGTTGCTGTTGTTCCCAATGGCTTCCTCTTTGTTATAATCCCACTAACAGTTGAGCGTGGAATATTTAGTAGTGAGGAAATGTCAGGAATGATCTCATTGGTCAGTTTCTGTTGATCATCTGTCCGTCATCGGCTAAAGCCCGCCCTGATGATCTCATTGGTCAGTTTCTGTTCAGGTATGATTACTCCTCTATGGATCAACTCCAGACTGAACCCGAGCTCAGATGTTGTGGGTGGGGCTGAGTTCGGCCTCCATCCAGGCTAGCTGAAAACTAAAATACACAAAAAAGTATTGACTGCACCTTTAAGAGAAAGTTCATCTTTCTATATTGTAAATTGTTCCAGATTGCATTAGAATTGGAGCTAGACTCCCTCTTGTGGAAGAGTCTGACTTTATTTAAGCTTCTTAAGGCGATGGAGATTCTCTGTCCGATTCTCCGTAATGTCGCTCCTGACGGCGGACGATCTCTCTGCCGTTTGTCAGATGGCTTTGCTCTCAGCTCAATGCTGTTGCAGAACAGGAGAATTCGGGCCAGTGGGATCTGCCTAAAGCACAGACGCGTCTCCACAACCATCTCCTGCAGAACTGGGTCAGGCTTTGAGCCGCCTGTGGAGATTTGTGAATGAAGGAGGGAGGAAAAACATTTACATAAATATGATAAAAATGCAAAAGAACTGAACGTTCTCTCCACTTCTTTATCGGGTTTATGAATTTATACGAGTCTGTCTGAATGCTGAATGCTCTTCCTACTCAGTCATTCTGTCTCATTTCCAGTCCAAATATCTAAATCAAGATGCATTTATGAGATCAGTAAAACGACATGAGATATTTTTTCTTGTTTTATTAAAAATAAAATCAAAATGAAGAGAGTTTTTGCTTAAAATAAGATAAATAATCTGCCAATGGGGTGAGAAAAATAATCTTAATTCAAACAGAAAACAAGATTATTATTCTCACCCCATTGGCAGATTATTTATCTTATTTTAAGCAAAAACTCTCTTCATTTTGAGTTATTTTTCCCCATAAAATAAGCAAAAATATCTTGTCATTTTACTAATCTAGCATCTTGATTTAAGAATGTTTAGATGTTTGGACTGGAAAGAAGATGAAAATACCGAGTAAGAAGAGCATGTTTAGCAGTGTGTGTGTACACACGTGTAATCTGAGGCCTGTAAATCCCCGGATTAGCCGTTATAAACGGTTTTAAATGAGCGTTCCGCCTCCACGTGAAGGACTGGAGCTCTGATCATTACTGCTGATTTATTATTGATTAGCTGTACCGCTCAAGCCTGGGCTGGGAAGGGCATTCAACGCTTGACCCACTTTCAGAAACGAGCGAGGAGGATCTATACTGGGAATATATACACGTGTGTGTGTGTGTGTGTGTGTGTGTGGCCTCGCTATCCTTAGGCATATCCCCGTCTTCATCTCTCTTTTTCTATGAGCCCTCCGTTTCTCTGAATATGGAGCACACACACATTTGGTGCTATGCGACCAATACATGTTTAATCTAAAACAGGAGTGAAACTGGTTTCAGTGTGCGGATCCATCTCAGTCTGGTTTCAGTGTGTGGATCCATCTCAGTCTGGTTTCAGTGTGCGGATCCGTCTCAGTCTGGTTTCAGTGTGCGGATCCGTCTCAGTCTGGTTTCAGTGTGCGGATCCGTCTCAGTCTGGTTTCAGTGTGCGGATCCGTCTCAGTCTGGTTTCAGTGTGCGGATCCATCTCAGTCTGGATTCAGTGTGCGGATCCGTCTCAGTCTGATTTCAGTGTGCGGATCCATCTCAGTCTGGTTTCAGTGTGCGGATCCATCTCAGTCTGGTTTCAGTGTGTGGATCCATCTCAGTCTGGATTCAGTGTGTGGATCCATCTCAGTCTGGATTCAGTGTGTGGATCCATCTCAGTCTGGTTTCAGTGTGCGGATCCATCTCAGTCTGGTTTCAGTGTGTGGATCCATCTCAGTCTGGATTCAGTGTGTGGATCCATCTCAGTCTGGTTTCAGTGTGTGGATCCATCTCAGTCTGGTTTCAGTGTGTGGATCCATCTCAGTCTGGATTCAGTGTGTGGATCCATCTCAGTCTGGTTTCAGTGTGTGGATCCATCTCAGTCTGGATTCAGTGTGTGGATCCATCTCAGTCTGGTTTCAGTGTGCGGATCCATCTCAGTCTGGATTCAGTGTGCGGATCCATCTCAGTCTGGTTTCAGTGTGTGGATCCATCTCAGTCTGGATTCAGTGTGTGGATCCATCTCAGTCTGGTTTCAGTGTGCGGATCCATCTCAGTCTGGATTCAGTGTGTGGATCCATCTCAGTCTGGTTTCAGTGTGCGGATCCATCTCAGTCTGGATTCAGTGTGCGGATCCATCTCAGTCTGGTTTCAGTGTGTGGATCCATCTCAGTCTGGATTCAGTGTGTGGATCCATCTCAGTCTGGATTCAGTGTGTGGATCCATCTCAGTCTGGTTTCAGTGTGCGGATCCATCTCAGTCTGGTTTCAGTGTGTGGATCCATCTCAGTCTGGATTCAGTGTGTGGATCCATCTCAGTCTGGTTTCAGTGTGTGGATCCATCTCAGTCTGGTTTCAGTGTGTGGATCCATCTCAGTCTGGTTTCAGTGTGCGGATCCATCTCAGTCTGGATTCAGTGTGCGGATCCATCTCAGTCTGGTTTCAGTGTGTGGATCCATCTCAGTCTGGATTCAGTGTGTGGATCCATCTCAGTCTGGTTTCAGTGTGCGGATCCATCTCAGTCTGGATTCAGTGTGTGGATCCATCTCAGTCTGGTTTCAGTGTGCGGATCCATCTCAGTCTGGTTTCAGTGTGCGGATCCATCTCAGTCTGGATTCAGTGTGTGGATCCATCTCAGTCTGGTTTCAGTGTGCGGATCCATCTCAGTCTGGTTTCAGTGTGCGGATCCATCTCAGTCTGGTTTCAGTGTGTGGATCCATCTCAGTCTGGATTCAGTGTGTGGATCCATCTCAGTCTGGTTTCAGTGTGCGGATCCATCTCAGTCTGGATTCAGTGTGCGGATCCATCTCAGTCTGGTTTCAGTGTGTGGATCCATCTCAGTCTGGATTCAGTGTGTGGATCCATCTCAGTCTGGTTTCAGTGTGCGGATCCATCTCAGTCTGGATTCAGTGTGTGGATCCATCTCAGTCTGGTTTCAGTGTGCGGATCCATCTCAGTCTGGTTTCAGTGTGCGGATCCATCTCAGTCTGGATTCAGTGTGTGGATCCATCTCAGTCTGGTTTCAGTGTGCGGATCCATCTCAGTCTGGTTTCAGTGTGCGGATCCATCTCAGTCTGGTTTCAGTGTGCGGATCCATCTCAGTCTGGTTTCAGTGTGCGGATCCATCTCAGTCTGGATTCAGTGTGCGGATCCATCTCAGTCTGGTTTCAGTGTGTGGATCCATCTCAGTCTGGATTCAGTGTGCGGATCCATCTCAGTCTGGATTCAGTGTGCGGATCCATCTCAGTCTGGTTTCAGTGTGCGGATCCATCTCAGTCTGGTTTCAGTGTGTGGATCCATCTCAGTCTGGTTTCAGTGTGCGGATCCATCTCAGTCTGGTTTCAGTGTGCGGATCCATCTCAGTCTGGATTCAGTGTGCGGATCCATCTCAGTCTGGTTTCAGTGTGTGGATCCATCTCAGTCTGGATTCAGTGTGCGGATCCATCTCAGTCTGGATTCAGTGTGCGGATCCATCTCAGTCTGGTTTCAGTGTGCGGATCCATCTCAGTCTGGTTTCAGTGTGCGGATCCATCTCAGTCTGGATTCAGTGTGCGGATCCATCTCAGTCTGGTTTCAGTGTGTGGATCCATCTCAGTCTGGATTCAGTGTGTGGATCCATCTCAGTCTGGATTCAGTGTGTGGATCCATCTCAGTCTGGTTTAATCGAGATAAACGAGGTTACAGTTTCATTGGTCAGATTAAAGGATGAGTTGATTTCAGAATGAACACTGATTTCCTCTCCTCCATCTCATCCCAGATCTTCATGTCTTTCTTTCTGCAGTCGGAAATAAATTGTTTTTAGAGGAAAACATTCCTCTTTTTGTCCTCATAATGAGGAAATATCAGGACATGAAGTGAACGAATCCTTTAATTGGACAGTTCTGTGTTGCGTAAAATGAAAAGTGAGGCAATCATTCCCAGAATCCTCCGCTTCGTTCAGGGTGTGAATGGAGAATGCACAGGATGTTGTTGATTTGCACATCCTGTGGGCGTGGCCAATTAGATTCAGATTTACATACACACACACATTCATCATCTTCATGTTCCTCTGTTGGGTTGCATGCTCCTCACATTTTCCTTTGCTGTTATCACACCTGTATTATTTCATTTTGGATGTTTAAATTACTGTGTGTGTGTGTGTGTGTGCGTGTGCGTGTGTGTGTGTTTTCATTCAGTCCATAAACAGTGATATGCTGATGTCTCTAGTTGAGTGTTTTCCTCTTTTCGAGCGCTGTACTGCACTGGTGTTCTGTGATGTCCATGTTCTCCGTCCTCTGGGGGTCGTGCTCGACTCTGTTCAGTTATGATGGTGTTTGTTTTTGCTTTACTGTCCATCATGCAGTTATCTTTGTTTTCATGAACATCACACACAC